>NC_081436.1:41131824-41229324 GCF_949786415.1 Peromyscus eremicus | reverse complement strand
TCTCAGTCCCTCCATGTCCAACCTTCACCCTTGCAATGTCCTCCCCAAAATAAAATAAAAAAAATAGTTAAAAAACAAACAAACAGAAAACACTCTGATCCTCTCTTTCCCCCACCTCTCCATTACTGCTTCATTCATCTTGGTGGCTTTGGGAGCTGCTGTGTGACACACAGTGCACTCTTTTGTCCAAACAGCTTTACTTGCAGTTTTTCATTGTAGTGAGTTGTTGGTTTGGTTCAAGGCCTCTGGTTTTTGGTACACCATTAATACTGGACCCTCACGGAAACTCCTCACAGGTATCCTGCAGCTGTCCTCAGCCATGGCGATCTTGAAGCCCTGGTTCCACAGGACTAACCCCTTCATGCTCTCCAGCAGGTCGTAGTTGGGGTAGATATTGTGGTGAGTGAACTCAAAGCACTGGATATGGGCCTGGGTGGTAGCTGAGGTGTTTAGTCTGGGCCTCCGCTGGGACAGCCCTCCTCAGGTAAGGGGCTGAATCAGCTCTCTGGCACCTACACCATCAGGGTCAACTCTTCCACACCCCGTGGTGAGTGGTGGGGCTAGCTCTCCAGCTGCAGCAGCCACTGAGAGGCAAGGCCAGATTTCCCAGGGCCAGCCAAGGGTGGGGCTAGCTAAGCTTGGCCCTTGGATTTCAACACTCATGATTCACATGGCTCCTGGTGGTAATACGGGCCACCGACATCAACACAGACTCCAGCTGCAGCAGGTCCATGGACCCAGACATGGCCCTTGGCAGCAGCTGGGGCCTGGGACATCACCAGGGCCCAGGTGGCAGCCCCAGGTGGCAGTGCAGGCCACCCTCATCAGCCTCTTCCTCACTGCCTTCTCTTCACTCCTGCCCTCTCCACAGCACATGAACCACTCCAATTCTCTTTCTCATTCCCATTTCTCTGTCATATAGTTGTTCATTGTAATGGCGCCCGCCTGTGGGTCACATATTCATGAAATTTTACAAAGGGAATGAATATGCCTGTCACAAGGACTCAGACTAGGAGGTAGAATTATCAGTTTCCCAGAAGATTTCATGAAGTCATTGTCTGGCCTCCAATTTTTTCTCTCCTACTTGTGGAGATGGCAGTACAGGCCTCCAGCCATGACGCTTAGCTTTCAACTTTGTGTGGATGGACACACACACACACACACACACTCACATGGCTGTGATGGCTTGTCTCTTCTCACTGACATCGAATGATTTATTTCGTAGGCCACAATATATCTGCCTGTTCCACTCACTGGAATTGTTTTTGTATATATCTATATATATCTGTATCTATCTATCTATCTATCTATCTATCTATCTATCTATCTATCTATCTATCGTATATACTTACATATAATATATTATACAATTAATTATATGAATACATATAACATGGTTAATTGGGTAATACATATATATACACACACACACATATCTGTGACTGTTTTAATAAAGGTCTTCAGGTGCAAATATTTAGCAATTATTTGATGATTAATTCCTCGAAGAAACCACTCGTAAAGTGTTTTCAAGGGAAGCCTCTGGATCCTTCATGTAGCATGAAGTTCAGGAGAGTCTGAAAGAGTTGGGTGTGTAGGAGAGTGCCCGGAGGACAGCCTTACTGAGGAAAGAGGAGGGCAGCTGAGGTGAGTGCGTCCACAGGAAGGCCATGTCCTGGTGAGGAAAAGGAGACAGGAGTGGGCGTGGGATCAGGGGTTAAGTGGGAAGCTAAAATCTGGCTGGCGGCGTTAGTGCGGGCTTTCTTCTGACAGGTGGGAAGAGCGTGGATGTTTTTGGAACTTGAGAGAACGATTTTTTTTTCCCTTTTAATTTTTAAAAAGGAAGTTAAATTGTGGTTGCCTTGGAGATCTGGCGGGGGAATGACAGGAGTCTGGGAGCTGGGTTAAGAGGCGGCTGTACTGGTTCATGTGTATGTTAATAAGCTTGCTGCAGGGACAGAAAAGACCTGCAGGGAGAAACCTGGGGAAGCCACAGAAAACACTTATTCTGAAAAATGAGGCCAGGAAGAGGAGGCTCATATGGCTGTAAGGAGTGGAGTCTGCAACAAAATGGGTGCATGGCAGATGGGAAGTGAGTTTAGGGATGTGAGTCGCCTGTGGGACTGTTCCCTTGAAGGTTGCTTTTCCTGGATGACACTGGGTGAGATGGTCGGCCTGTCAGTTAAGAGTGAAGGTAAATTCAGTGGAGGACCCAGAGTCAGGCATGAAAAGTGTGCTCTGAAAAAGCACAAAGCAAAGCAGGGACCCGGGGAGAAGAGAACCCGCAGAGTAAACCCTGTGTAGTCACTAGTTAACAAAGCATTAGCTTCCTCTCTAATCTCCCCGATCTGTCATTCCTGGCGTTTCTAATGTGAACAGTCTTGATTCCTGCTACCCTGTCTGTTTGCAGTGTGGGTGTAGCTGAGTTCCCGCTGGGTCTGGTTTATTGTTCTTTTCAAATAATCGGCTTTCAGCTTTCCTTTTCCTGTTTTGTGTTTTGGTTTCCAATTTCGTAGCATTTCCCCTTGTCTTTATTATATATTTTCTTCCATGTTCTTTGGATTTATTCTGTTGTTCTTTCCCGAAGTGATTGCAAGCTGAGCTCATTAATTTTCAATCTTCCTTCATTGTCTAATGCAATATTAAAGGCTGTAATCTCAGTCTAAATACCATGGTAGGTGAATTCATGTCTTTATAATCATCTAGTTCTAAATATTTCCTAATTTCCATTTTGATTCATCCTTTGATCTTTGCAAACATGGTAAAGATTGCAGAATATAATTTCATTTTTATTTCCTCCTCCCCCCCCCCCCCCCCAAACAGGGTTTCTCAGTGTAGTCTTGGTGCCTGTCCTGGATCTTACTGTGTAGCCCAGGCCAGCCTCAAACTCACAGAGATCCGCCTGGCTCTGCCTCCCGAGTGCTGAGATTAAAGGCGTGCGACACCACTGCCTGGCTTTATTTTATTTATTTATTTTTTACATGAGCTTTATTGTGCTTGAAAATGCATGGTCATTCACTGGTTGACTCTCTTTAAAAATTTTTTCCTTCATTCCTTTGTTCGTTCCTTCCTTCCTTAATTTCTTTTTCTTGTGTGCACTCCCATGCCAAGGCACCTTATATTAGAGGACAACTTGTTGGGGGTCAGGCCTCTCTGTCCACTATTGGTCCCAGGGGTGGACTCAGATTGTCAGACACAGCAGCAAGCACCTGTACTCACTGAGCCTTCTCAGTGAGTGTCTCTCATTTCTGATGTTAGCTCACGCTGATGATCACTGTTCTAGAAACAGGGGCCAGCAGATTATGGTGGCCTGGGAGCCAAACCACTCTCTGTATTAGTTATTCTTACGTTGTGGTGGCAAAACACCTTACAGAAGTGTTGTGAGAGGAGAGTTTTGTTTTGTGTCATGGCACAGGGGATGTCTTCCATTATGGCATAGAAGGCGTAGAGGTAGGGTCACCTTGCAGCCATGGTGGTAGGAACTCACAAGGTAGAGGCGCCTCACATGGCATCAACCAGGAACTGAAGAGCCGGGACAGAAGTGGAGTGGCCTATAACCCTTAAGGCTTACTTCTAAGGCTCTAAGCCTTTGTGTTGGTCCACTACTCATGAGCATGGGGCCTGCCCTGGAGTGTGGTGGATCTACCGAGTGTCACTCCATTGGAGAAAAGAGGTTTTTCTCTCTCTTGGCAGGTATCAATCATAAGTAGATTCTTGGTTAGGGGTGAGATTTTGTGTCCATTTCCCCTTTTCAGTGCTAGGATTTTGTTTGGCTTGAACCTGTGTTGGTCTTGTGTGGGTGGTCACAGTCTCTGTGGGTTCCTGTGTGCTTCAGCTCTGTTGTATCTGGGAGACACTGTTTCTTGGAGTCATCCCCCATCTTCTGCTTTTACAATCTTCCCAGTTCCCTACGCCTTGAAGGGACAGATTTGATAAAGGCATCTCATTTAGGGCCGAGTGCTCTGAAATCTCTTACTCTCTGCACATTGTCCTGTTGTGGGCCTCTGTGTTAATTCCCATTTACTGCAAGAAGAAGGTGCTGTGAAGAGTGCTGAGGCATGTACTGATCTAAGGGTGTAGCATTATGCCGTTAGGGATCATTTTATACGATGATCCCTTAGCAAAGTAATAGTAGCAGGCTTTTTCCTAGGGCCCATGACCTCTCTTCAACTGCCTGTTTTTGTAAACAAAGTTATATTGGAATGCAGCAATTGACACTGCTTTTGGTATCTTTCATGTCTCCTTTGACCTGCAGAGATGAGGAGCTGCCACTGTGACCATGGAGAGCAGGATAGAGCGTGAGGCCAAGATCAGCGAATGAAAGACACCAGTTGGTAGATAGAAAGATTGGAAACCTGCCTGTAACGTCAATTGCTAAACAGTCTTATCAATAGAAAACCCAAAGCCAGATATTGGGGTGAAAGATTAAAGATCAGAGGAACAGAACAAGCCAGTCACAAGTTCTTAGCACTAGGAAATTCTCAGCTCAAGAGAGAGATACTTCCTGTATACTCACGCCTATATACCTTTCCGTGCTCTGCCATCTTACTTCCTCTTTCCACCCAGCTCTATCACTTCCTGTCTGTCTGTACAGACCTCCAGACCTTTATGGTTAACTAGTGCAGAGATTAAACGCGTGTGCTACCACTGCCTAACCTCTATGTTTAATATAGTGGTTGGCTCTGTCCTCTGATCCCCGTATAAGTTTTATTGGGGTGCATAAATAAAATATCAACACACTTGCCCACTAGCCCACTGTGCAGAACATGCATACAAAAGGAACATGTAATACGAGTGGTCTTAAAGGTCCGGATCTTCTGAGTACAGACACCAGTGAGCTTTCTCCCAGATCTGGTTCACTTTCTCCCTGGGAAGTGTTCTAACAAACTGTTTCTCTTGCCACCACCAATCCACACGTCTCTGTCCACGCGTAAATGTCTTCCCACTTCCTATGATTGTGGATGCTGGAAAATCTGCTGATGTTGCAGCTACAGCCCTGTCTCCAGGCAGGATTCCTTCTTCCTTGGGAGACTTCAGTTTTCTCCTAAGGCAATTCACTGATTTGGACAAGACCCACCCATATCCTGGAGGGAAATAGGGTCTACTGATTTTGGTGTTCATCTTGTCTGCAAAATACCTGCAGGTTGATGTTTCATACGACATCCAGGTACCATGGCCTAACTGAGTGGGCTCATCAAAGCAATCCTGTGGGAGTTCAAATGAAGAGCCATGGGGAGTCCATGGCTGGTTTGAAACCCAGCCAGTCTTACCTAGATGAGTGGTGTGAGAGACAGAGAGGGAGACATTCGTGAACTGGTGCTTCCACGGAGCCTTGGGCTGACAGGAGAGAGGAAAGCTCTCCCAGCTGTCACTGACTTCTGTTGCCCACCACTAGAGTCATTTGGGATGAGTGTTGCCTCTCTATGTGAAGAGAAAGGCACCACATCGCCAGGGGTGAGCCAGGCTAGAGTTTCTGTTGCAAACAAGCCTTTCTACTGCCCATTAGAGAAACTCTAATTATACTCAAGACCATGGCATAGAGTTGATGTGATATTAGGGTAGAAAGAAGTGAGGGGGGCAGAGCCTGGCAAGCCTGGGATTACTCATCCAAGGTCATTCGTGAGATTTCTATATAGACTCCGGATCCAACCCGGCTTCCATGAAATGTGGAGATGGATGGGAGGACTCTAAGCCTTCTTGAGAGTCTGTGACAGGAGAGAAACTAGACTGTGTCAGTCCCTGGAAGAGATAGGGTAGTCCATGCCTCCAGCAGGCTAGATGGCTTGTGACACCTGCGAAATTGAACATGACTCGATGATGGCTCTGATTATTCTCTGGGTCACATCACTGACAGCAAGGTGGAGAGGCTGTTACTCTGCATGAAGGAGACTATAGCCAAGGCTCAGCCTCTAAAAACACATTTCTAATTCTTGTTGTCTTAACATACAGTGGCTTCCCTCTTCTCTATACATCTTGAACCTCACTCCCCCATCACTGTTTACATTCACGGCTGTAGATGAATTTATAAATGGTCTTATTAAATAAAAAACACAGAGCCAAATATAGGGGTGAAAGCCTTAGAGATCAGGGAAATAGGAAAAGCCACCAGCCAACCTTACCTCACCAACTCTGCAACTTCCAAATACGAGCTACTTCTTGTCTATCCACGCCTTTATATGCCTTGCTTTTCTGCCCTCTCATTGGCTCTTAGCCCAGGTATCTGACTTCCTTGTCACTCTGTCTGTACAGACTTCCAGGTCTCTATGGTTGGTACTGGAATTAAAGGTGTGTATCACCACACTTGGTTCTGTTCCCGAGTATGGCCTTCAACACACAGAAACCTTGTCTGGTAAGTGATCAGATTAAGGGCCTGTGCTGCCTGACTTTGTTTACTTAAAATGGCTGGCCTTTCCCCCCTGATCTCCAGGCAAGCTTTATTTATCAAAGCACAAATGAAATATCAACACATTTCAGCACAAATAAAATATCACCACACATGGCCTCTGAGGTGCCACCTTTGATTGGGCATATACAGGGAATCCCACATGGCCCTTTATTTGCTTGAGCCCAGACCTTTAATACTCAATGTTTCAACCCAGTCTTTCCCTGCTTCATGGTCACCATACCCCAGTGGCCCTCTGAGTTCTTTTCACTCTAAGGATAGAGGGAGGTCAGACATACGGAGTTTTCTGTCAGCTAGGAGGACCAACGGGACTGAGGGGAATTTGGGAGTTGTGTGGTGGGTGGGGCTTTAGGTCCTGGGCTTCAGAGGCACACAACATATGGAATATCTGGACAAGACTCAGGTCCTGGGCTTCCAACCTTGGCAGGGGTCCTAGAAATCAGACTTGAGTCTGTAGCCAGAAGTTTTTCTGTGTCCTGCCTGGCCCCATGGTCAGGACAAATCTCTCACCCACAGTCCCGCAGCCTTTTATAAAATAATCACCCAGGGGCTTAATATTATTTATAACTGTTCAGCCATTTGCTCAGGCTTATTACTGACTAGCTCTTATACTTAAACTCAGCCCATTTCTGTTGATCTATATGTTGCCACATGTTCCGTGGCTTTACCTGTGTGCCATTACATGCTGCTCCCTGGACAGCAGGCTGGCGTCTCCTCACTCAGCCTTCCTCTTCCCAGAATTCTCCTTTTCTGCTTATCCCACCTATACTTCCTGCCTGGTGACTGGCCAATCAGCATTTTATTAAATCAGTGTACAAAAGCATTATCCCACAGCATGAGTCAATCTCTTGACAGGAGTCTATCTGAAGAACTGCACCAATGCCAGTGGGATTTCTTCAGTGTTAGGGACATAAGACTCTTGTGACCCCAAAGGAGCAACCTTACCAGAGGATTGCTGGGTGCTGAGATTGTGTTCCTTACTGTCCAGCGAGAAGTATCTTGAAGGAGATTAAAATTAGGTTAAGGAACATGACATCTCTTGTACTATACAGTTATAATGTTGGTAATTTGCTTTCAACAACTCCAGTATCGAAGTGTGTTTTCATATATGCACCAATTAGTTTCATCCACACCCTAGGTGCAATCAGTTACTGTCAATCAGGAGTTCACGGCCCAGGACTGGACAGCAGGTAACCTAATCAAAACGCTCACATTCTGGAAACTTCTCTATGTCCTTTGTTTCTTTTTTCCTTTATTAATACTAGTGACCTTGCTAATTAGTGCAATGAGTTAAGAAATGGGTTTTCGTTGGTGATATATGTGGGCTATTAATAAGCATAGTGGATGTTAGAAAGCTATGCTTATTAGAAAAATGAGTGTTTCTCACACATTTTGGACCGGGTTAAACATTTCAGAGAAAACCTTAAACTTGCAAGCACAAGATCCAAGACCATGACAAACTGTGTCTTCAGGGTTTGTGCCCAGGGCTTGATGTCTACAGGTTCCTCCCACAACCAGGATTCTGGCTGCCTGGTGCCAATTAGAAGGGCAACCTGATTCTGACCGATGGACTATTATTTTGACATCCAAAGTGGCTGTGTGATGAACAGAGAGGACTGGGCATTCACTGAGCTTATGGGCCAAGTTTCATGGATTGTTTTAGTCTTACACTACTGGATGCTTGTCTAGTGAATTTCTGTGTGTGTACGAGCACTCTTCAAGGAAACAGTGCAGGGAGGAGCGAGAGAAGAGGAGGAAGAGGCCCTTGGGTAGTTTTCAGTCAGTGCTCCCTCTTCCCCACAAAACGAATTTGCTTTCCTGCTGGACCATCCAAGTTCGCCATCCCTACTTGTCTGTTCCTGTTTTATTGATCAATAGATTGAGTCGCTCTTAATTTGTTTCTCGTGCTAGAAAGGTAGCATCTCTAGGACTCTTTAAATGCTATTGCTAGGCTCAGAGCCTATAGCACAGTAGGTGCCCAGTAAAAGTGTTGTAGTCATTTAACAGATAGTGTTGAGCTCCTACAATATGCCAGGCACATTGTTCAGGGCAGTGAACATCTCGAGGGTTCTTTACATGTCATTGCTAGTCTCAGAGCCTAAAACACAGTAGGTGCTCAGTAAACATGCGTTGTAGTCATTTAACAGATAGCCTTGAGCCTGTACAACATGCCAGGTGCATTGTTCAGGACAGTGAACAAGACAAACAGCTATCCTACCTCCCTTGCCTCCTCCCCAAGCCCCACCCCCCGCCCGCCCCCACACAGCTTTTTGCTTTCTGATAGCAAAGTAAATAAGGGAAATACATTAAAAGGTGGCAAATGCAATGGAGAAAGGAAAGTCAGAGATAGAGCCTGGGGGAGTGTGCGCGGGCTGTAGTTAGAAACAGGATAAAAGGTTGTGTGAGAGAGTCATGTTTCTGTCTGAGGGTAGGGAAAACCTCTGTAAAAGTCCAAGAAGGATGATCACTGAGGCTAGAGATGAGTGAGGAAGGGAAAGGAATGTTTTATGGCATGATTTTGAGAGATGCAGAACACATACTTCACTCTGAAGACTGAGTGACTGAAGGGAAGCTGAGGTCAGAGAGGAGAATGATTTCTCTAGGATCATGACTGACTAGTGTTTGATCTGGAGTCTTGGAGCAGGACCCTGACAGCTGCCAGAGAGTCCTGTGGAGGCTCTCTCACAGGTTCAGACCCCCTAGGTATTTGTCACTCTGGCAGAAAAGACAAAGGCTTCATGGCCTTGTCCCAGTGCCCTATCTTGAGTAAAAAGGGGAGGATAGGATTCAATCAGACACCATGTCCAGGGATAGTGTCGATCAGAGCCTTTCTAGGACTAGAGACTTTGAAGCTGCTGCTGTATTTCTGCCTAGGCAGGATGTTTTCTTTTTCTGAAACCTTTTAACGGATGACAAGGTATGGCCTCAGGTATATTTCAGAACACAAGTCTTTGCTAAAGTGGTTGGACAGCCACTTCCTTTCAAAGCTAGGGACTGCCCTGGGGGTAAAACCATTCGGAGAATGTTTTATGTTTGCAAAATGTTGCTCCGACACGTTGCCCTTTGCTTCTTTCAATGCTTCAGTGAGATTGGAGAGTTTCTCAGATGCATGATGCATTTGGGAGGAAGGGAAGGCGTGAAGGACCTGAAGAGTTCATGGTGGCCATTATGATGGTCACTGGAATTATTGTCATCATTACCACTACTACCACAATTACTGCCACCATCATCAACACTTTGGTTTGTTAGGAAGTACAGAGAAGTGTAAGGCATAGCTTCTGCTTTTGAGGAATTTACAATCTAGTTTATGGTGATATTTTATTTGTGCCGAAATGTGGTTTTATTTGTATGTCAATAAATAAAAGTGCCTAGGAGTCAGAGCTAATAACAAGCCATTTAGCAGAAGTCTGGCAGTGGTAGCACATGCCCTTAATCCTGATCACATGACAGACAGATCTCTGTGTGTTCAAGGACACCACCAGGATGGAGACACACGCCTTTAATCTCAATACCAACTATAGAGACCTGGAGGTCTGTATAGACAGGCAGTGATGAGGAGGTCATGTGGTTGGGTTTACAACCAATGAGAAGGCAGAACAGAAATTCAATAAAAAGACAGACACACAGGAAGTAGGTCTCTTTCTAGGGAAGGACAGTAGCAGCAGAGGGTATAAGAAGGTGGTCTTGGTCTTAGCTCTTGGCTGCTGCTCTGACCTCTTGGGCTTTTAACTCTGCATTTGGCACTGTGTTTCTTATTTAATAAGACCATTCAGAATTACATCCACACTAGTTGGGTAGATTAATTAATTAATAATTAACTCATTCATTTGTTCATTTATTTATTCATTCACAAATTCCATGAAATAATGTCTTCATTCTGTAAGTTGTTGCCTTGCTATATTCTAGATATTTACTGGATTTCCACATGCAAATTCCTAAAGTATAAAACATGGCTCCTGTTTATAATAAATATATCTAAGTGTTAGAGTATGAATGGGACCCTATAAGGAAAAACAATTCAAAGAAGATGCTTAGTTTAGGCCAAGGAAGCAATGTCATTCAGTGTCCAAACTTTTCACATTGTGACATGATGCTTGTCATGTATAGACTTCATACTCAAGAACTTCATAATTGACTTACAAGAAAAAAACATAAATTTTAATTAAGTTTATGGTTTTGTGTTGAGCTGTGTTCATTGCTATGCTGGTCTGCATATGTCCCTGCTGTGGACCTATCTGGGAGGAAAAGGAAGAAAGGCTGTGGTTTATCTTGGGAAGGCTAGGATAAGAAGCTGAAGGTGGCTAGAGGTGAGGTGACTCTCTCTCATACTAAGCTGGAAGATACATTTTTCTGTGGATGGTTAGGAGCAGGGTAACATGATTGTTTATGAGTATTTTAGGATGCAGTACAGAGTGACATGGAGCAAGATGCATGGAACATGCAACGTGATGGAGTAGGTCTAGACTGTTGAGAATGACTAGCAAGGGGTAATTCCATGCATGTGGAATAGAGGCGATGCTTCTTCCCACTCCTGTTGTTATTCCCTTCCTAATGGAGGAGGCTATGCCAACAATGCCATGGCATGTATACCATTCTACTCCTGTTGACATGGACTGGACCTTGGGCTGCCTTAGTGTCGTGAAACTGGACAAGTGATTTCGACACATTCTGAGCTTCAGGATTAGGAATCATAACTACTCTGTCTTATAACAGATATTCTCTAATGTCCTGTTTTTATCAGTGAAATGGGGATGATTGGTTGTCTCGTAAATCAACTATATTGTCTCATTTCTCAGTCAATTCAGAAGCAGTCAGGGAAGAGAATATTGGTGCTGGACTTCCTCAGAAAAGTCAAGACACTGGCCTGGACATTGTAGAGGCATCAAACTAATGTGAGTAGATGACCTAAAGACTACTTGTTGTATGGTCAAGATAAGGTCCTGTTCCCTTGATTCAGATGATGGCTTAGAAGCTAGTCAGAGCAAGTAGTTGATTATAGGTAGGGAAACAAAGGGAATAGAATAGTTAATCACTCCATCAGCTCCTTCTCCACTCTCCAGGACCCACTTATCCACGCCCCAAATAACTTCCTTTGTTATAGACTTGTAATAGACTTGTTGCTATGACTGCAAGTAATACAGAGGCTACTGCAGCTGCAGAATCTGGCCGACTCCAGAAGTCAGTTGAAAAAGAATAGTAATGATCTCTTCCAGGAAATCTACAGAATGTGTGCCAAGAGGGATTATATATAAGGGTTTCCAATGACTGCCACCAGGTCTACCATCAATACCCCAGTGGGGAGCCAGGGAATAGTGAGAACTAAGCCCAAACTTGAAATAGTGCCTCAGGCACTTTACAGTCATCCACTGTTGCTGGCCTTGTGGGATGGCAGCAATAGTAGCTGGGGAGGATTTGTTTCAGCTATTCCCGGGTCATAGAACAGAGACAAATAACTTTACAAGAAGCGAACTAGAGGAGGGAATATGGGGAGGGAATAACCAACACTAAAGGACTTTTGAAAAGGCCACATAGAAACCTACTACTATATCAGCTTCCTAAGATATGGAGTTACATATCAATTGTGTGTGTGTGTGCGTGTGTGCGTGTGTGTGTGTGTGTGTGTGTGTGTGTGTGTGTGTGTGTGTGTGTGGTAGGATAACAACCCAATTAGATACTTCATGCTAGCATTTGAAAACCCAAGTGCTAGAAATAGGTTGCCACTTTTTGAGTTGTTGGCCAACGGATGTCCTATAGACCCCGAAAGCATATAATCTATTGCCAATAATCTTGAATACACTCCAGAATTTGAAGTTAGGATCCTATTGCTGAAGATACCATATACTTGAGTCACAAGGCATGGAGAAAATCAGGCTGGTATTCACTTGGAAGCTTCATTCCTAGTGGCTAGCTTTTATAGTGCTGGAAGGTGCTGTACTAGCTACCAGAGGGAAAAAGTAATAATCAGTTTCACCCAGCTGTGAATCCTGCAGACAACAGCAATGATTGTCCTAACAGGCTATGCCCACTGGTGCAATAATAGCACGAGTGCTATGGAATTAACTGGTCACTTTCTGATGCGATTTAAGGTCTGCTCCATGAGGTGGAACCCATGCCTGGCACCATTCAAGGAGCCAAGAACCAGTGGTTAGCTTGGTCATAAGCTCCAGGGGAGAGCCCAGTACTATTATCCTGTTAAATGGACATAGTAGTAAAATGGCCTTCCATGTGTTATTCCTGTAACCATACACCAGAGCACCTCTCAAGTCTCACCAGAGAAGCTTCTATTTATAGTGGATGGCGGTTAACACAGAAGCCGCAACTGGTAGACTTGCAAAGATTAAGAGACTACATACGGAGTGTTTGGCCCTAAATGGGACGTGTATATCACACCCTTCACCCCAAGGCTCAGAAATCTTCCTGGGAGAGGGGATGGGAAAATTGTAAGAGTCAGAAACAGCAGATAACACCAAGGAAAACCACGTTTTCTGGGCACAAGTCAGATGCACACATGAACTCACAGTGATTCTACATCACACACTGGACCTGCACAAGGTCAAGTTGGACAAAATTCCAGCCTAGACTGGAAAGGTAGGTATAGAATCCCACCACTACCTGAGGAGCTATTGGCATTTGATACCTTCTGGGAGAAGGACACTTGGTTTGCCTTTATTAAAATTAGATTTTTAGTATAATATATTCTGATTATGTTTTTTTCTCCTTCTACTCCTCCCAGTCCTATCCACACTCCCTCCCATCGAGATCCACCCACTTTCTGTGTCTCATTAGAAAACAAACAGGCATCCGAGGGATGATAATAAATTGTGGTATAATAAGAGAGAACGAAAACAACCAATTAGGATAGGACAAAACACAAAAACCGAAGAAAAAGAGCCCAAGAAAAGGCATAAGAAACAGATACAGATACAGAGACTCACTTGTTCACCAGAAGCCATAACACACACACACACACACACACACACACACACACACACACACACACAAAATATGAGAGTCATTCTATAAGTTCTGTTACTCTAGAGAACCCTGACTAATACAAAGTACTGTTCAGCCACTTGAGTCTCCTCTTTTGAAAATTCTCTGTTTAAATCCGTACCTTACCTTTCCACTGGGGTATGTGTTTTCTTGATATCCAGTTTTTTTTGAATTCTTTATTTGTTTTGGCTATTAGTCCTTTTTTAGATGTTGAGTTGGTAAACATATCTTCCCATTCTGCAGGCTACCTTTGTCCACATGCTGGTGTCTTTTGATGTGCAGAACTTTTCAGTTTCATGAGGTCCCCCCATTTATTAGTCATTGATATTAGTCCCTATACTAATGGTGTTCTCTTCAGAAAGTCTTTTCATGTGACAGTGAGCTCAAGGCTATTCTTCACTTTCTCTTCTATCAGGTTCAGTGTATCTGGTCTTACATTGAGGTCTTTGATCCATTTGGAGTTGAGTTTTGTGCCAGGTGATGAATATGGATCTGTTTGCATTCTTCTACATGCCACTGTCCAGTTTGACCAGCATCATTTGTTGAAGATGCTGTCTTGTTTACAGTGTGTATTTCTGGTTTCTTTACAAAAAAAATCAGGTGTCCATATGTATATGGATTTATGTATGGGTCTTCAATTACATTGATCAATGTATTTTGTTTTTGGGATAATACAATGCTATTTTTACTGCTATAGTTTTGTAGTACAACTTGAAATCAGGAATGGTGAGACCTTTCAAAGTATTTTTATTGTTCAGGATTGTTTTAGCTATCCTGGGTGTTTTGTTTTTCCATATGAAGTTGAGTATTATTCTTTCAAGGTCTGTGAAGAATTGTGTTGGAAATTTGATGGGGATTGCATTGAATCTGTAGATTGATTTTGGTAGGATAGCCATTTTTTTTTACTATACTAATCTTACCAATCCATGAGCATTAGAGATCTTTCCATCTTCTGATAGCTTCTTCAATTTCTTTCTTCATTGTCTTAAAGATTTTATCATACAAGTCTCTCACTTGCTTGGTTAGAGTTACTCCAAGATAGTTTATTTTTTGAGGCTATTTTGAAAGGTATTGTTTCCCTGATTTCTTTCTCAGTCTGTTTGTCATTTGTATATCACCAGGCTACTGAATTTTGTGAGTTGGTTTTGTATCTAGCTTCTTTGTTGAAAGTGTTTATTAGCTGTAGGGGTTTCCCAGT
This sequence comes from Peromyscus eremicus, assembly GCF_949786415.1. Classification (NCBI taxonomy): domain Eukaryota; kingdom Metazoa; phylum Chordata; class Mammalia; order Rodentia; family Cricetidae; genus Peromyscus; species Peromyscus eremicus. The sequence continues at coordinate 41,214,733 of NC_081436.1, read as the reverse complement.
CAAATTTTTAGCTTCACTTATGCATACTATTATATCACCTACAAATAAAGATTTGCTGATTTCTTCCTTTCTTATTTATATCCCTTTGATCCCTTTCAGTTGTCTTTACCTAGGACTTCAAGTATACTGAATAGGTATGGAGATAATGGACAACCTTGTCTTGTTCCTGATTTTATTGGATTTGCTTTGAATTTCTCTACATTTAAGTCAATGTTGGATATGAGATTGCTGTAAACTGCCTTTATTGTGTTGAAGTATTTTTTTTTATTTCTAATATTTTCAGGACTTTTATGATGAAGGGGTGTTGAATTTTGTCAAAGGCCCTTTCTGCATCGAATGAGAATGATTTCATGGTGTTGTCTTTCAGTTTGTTTATATGGCTGATTACATTTATTGGTTTATGTATGCTGAACCATCCCTGCATTTCTGGGATGAAGCCTAGTTAATCATGGTGGATTTTTTTTTTTTTTGATGTGTTCTTGGATTTGGTTTGCAAGTATTCTATTTAGAGTTTTGTATCTTGTTTATAAGGGAAAGTAGTCTGTAATTCTCTTTCTTTGTTGGGTCTTTATGTGGTTAAGGTATCAGGGTAACTGGCCTTGTAAAAACAATTTTGGCAATATTTCTTCTGTTTCAATTTTGTGGAGTAATTTGCAGAGTATTAGCATTAAGTCTTGTTTTAAAGTCTGGTAGAATTCTGTGAAAAAAAATCTAGCCCTTTGGTAGGCTTTTAATGACTACTTCTATTTCACTAGGGGTTATAGATCTGTTTAAATTGCTTATTTGATCTTAATTTAACTTTGGTCAGTGGTACCCATTGAAAAAATTATCTAATTCTTTTAGATTTTCCAATTTGGAGGAGTATAGGTTTTTAAAGTATGTCCTTGTGATTCTCTGGATTTCCTCAGTGTCTGTTGCTATGTTCCCCTTTTCATTTTTAATTTTATTAATTTGGATATTCCCTCTCTGCATTTTAGTTAATTTGGATAAGGGTTTGTCAATCTTGTTGATTTTTCTCGAAGAACCAACTCTTTGTTTCATTGATTTTTTTTTAACTGCTTCTGTTTCATTGATTTTAGCCCTGAGTTTGATGATTTCTTGCCATCTGCTCTTTTTGGGGGTGTGGTTTCTTTTTCTTTCTCTTTTTTCTTTCTTTCTTTCTTTCTTTCTTTCTTTCTTTCTTTCTTTCTTTCTTTCTTTCTGTCTGCAATAGAACTTTCAGGTGTGCTGTTAAATTACTAGCATGTGATCTCTCCTTTTTTTTTTTTTTATATATATGCCCTTACTGCTATGAGTTTACCTCTTAGAACAGCCTTCATTGTATCCCATCAGTTTGGGTATTGTTGTACATTCGTTCTCATTCAATTGTAGACAACCTGTTATTTCTTTCTTAATTCCTGTCTTGACACATTTTTCATTCAGTAGTGACTTGTTCGGTTTCCATGAATTTGTAAGCTTTCTGTTGTTTGTGTTGCTATTGATATCCACCTTCAATCTGTGGTGGTCTGATAGGATGCATGGTGTTGTTTCAGTTTTCTTGTATCTTTTGAGACTTGCTGTGTCCAAGTATGTGGCCAGTTTTGGAAAAAGTTTCATGATGTACTGGGAACAGGTGTATTCTTTTATATTTTGGTGAAATGTTCTATAAATATCTGTTAGGGCCATTTGATTTATGACTTCAGTTAGCTCCAGCAATTCTCTGTTTGCCTGTTGTCTGGATAACCTGCTTCTTGAATTCACCTACCATCAGTGTATGATGACCAATATGTAATTTAAGCTGTAGTAGTATTTTTTTTCATGAATTTGGGTTCCCTTGTTTTTGGTGCACAGCTATTAAGAACTGCAATGTCCTCTTGGTGGATTTTTTATTTGATGAGTATGTAGTGATCTTCACTATCTATTCTGATTAGTTTTGGTTTGAACTCTATCTTTTCAGACATTAAAATCACTATATCAGCTTGTTTCTTAGGGCATTTGCTTGGAGTTTCTTTTTTCATCCCTTTACCCCTGATGTTTATCCTTGATGGTAAGGTGTGTTTCTTGGATGCAGTAGAAAGATGGACCCTGTTTTCCCATCCATTTTGTTCATCTGTGTCTTTTTGTTGTGGAATTGAAACCCTTGATATTGAGAATTATCAATGAGCAATTTCTTGATTACTGTTGTATTGTTGTAGTGTGTCCCCTTCTCACCCATTTGATTTGCTGGCTTTGGATTGTTTATTCCTTGTGTTTTCTTGGGTGTGATTGACCTCTTCAGGTTGAAGTTTTCCTTTAGCATCTTCTGTAGGACTGAATTTATAGACTGATACTTCTCAAATTTGGTTTTATTGTGGAATGTCTTTCTTTCCCAACCTGTTGTTATTGAATGTTTTCTGGGTATGGCAGTCTGGGCTGGTGGCATCTGTGGTCTCCTGAACATCTGTCCAGGCCCTTCTTGCTTTAGAGTCTCCATTGAGAAGTCAGGTGTTATTCTACTAAGTCTGCCTTTATATGTTACTTGGCAATTTCCCCTTGCAGCTTTTAATAGTCTTTATTTTTTATGTATGTTTAGTGTTTTTAATATTTAGTGCCAAAGGGATTTTTTTTGTCCAGTCTATTTGGTGTTCTGTATGTTTCTTGTACCTTGATATCATTTCCTTCTTTAAATTAGGAAAATTTTCTTCTGTGATATTTGTTGAAAGTATTTTCTGTGCCCTTGACCTGGGTTTCTTCTTCCTCTATTCCTGTTATTTGTAGAATTAATCTTTTCATACTTTTTATTCCCTGATTTCCTGGACATTTTATGCTTGGATTTTTTTTTTTTAAGATTTAACATTTTCTTTGGCTGAGATATTTATTTTTTTTATTCTGTCTTTAATGCCTGAGATTCTCCCTCTTACATTTTGTTGGTGAATCTTACCTCTATAGTTCCTGTTCAAATTCCTAGATTTTTCATTTCCAGATTTCTCTCAGTTTGGGTTTTCTTTATTGATTATATTTCCACTTTCAGGTCTTGAACTATTTTATTCATTTCTTTCCACTTTTTGATTTTTAAGATTTCCTTAATATCTTTACACACTTCCTCTTTAAGGACCTCTTATCAGATCCATAAAGGATATTTTAAAGTCCTTGTCTTGGGCTTCAGCTTTGTTGCACATTTCAGAGCCTACTGTACTAGGGTTTTTGGGCTGTAGTGGGGACATATTTTCCTGACTGTTACTGTCTTTTTTATGCTGGTGTCTGGGCATCTGCATTTGGGATGATTGTAATTCTAGGTGCTGATATCTAGTCTTGTCTTTGTTGGGTGGGTGTTTTGTTCTTTGGTTCCTGTTGCCCTCTCTAGTTCTTAGGAGAGTGTGGTGTCTGTGTGTTGCCTGGTAGGAAATGTTTCTGGGATTCCGATAGGTGTGGCCACTGGGGTTTTGGGTAAAATGTGTTTCCAGGTATCGGAGCTGATGTGTAGGAATGCAGATGGATTAGAAGTGGGGGCTGAGGTGGTCCACAGGAGGGAGGAAAGCAGGGTGCTCCTCTAGGATCTGCTTAGTTCCCTGGGAAGGGGGGCAGGGAGTGAGGAGAAGGCAGAACAGATGATCTGCTACAGAGCTGTGGGTAAGACTTGTTGGGGGGGGGTTGGATTTGAGGAGAGGAGGGAGAACAAAGCTTGAAATTTACCTACCTACTTTGCTCACCCTCTTGCTTCTCTGGCAGGCTTGGCTGGAGGGTTCCCAGGGAATGCCTGCTGGAGTTGGGGGCTGAGAGAAAAAGATGATTAGGGAGGAAGGTTGGAGGAGACTGTAAGATCTGCTGGAAATAGGGGCAGAGACAGAGGGGAGGCCACAGCAGGTGGTCTACTATAGAGCTGGGGATGAGACTGAGGGATTGGATTTGGAGGAGAGGAGGGAGCAGGGGAAATCTGCTTTAGTTTTTTTAAATGATGTGACCACATGCCAGGGCATGGCCTACTCCCAACAAGTTGGGTGATGCACACTGGACTTGATAGGGATTAAAAAAAAGAAGAAACTCAAATTTGGGTGGGAAGGAAAGGGAGGGTGGAAAGGATGGTTATGAGAGGAATTGGAGAAGAGGGCAAACATCTTTAAAATACATTGCATGAAATTCTCAAATAATTAACAAAACATTTAAAAGAAACCAACAGTAATAGCAGTAGGAATCCATACAAGAGGAACAGGACTTGTGAGAATCAACAAAGAGTCCACCCGGGGGAGGTCTGGAAGACAGTGTAGTGGGTCAGCACTGGGAGATGAAAAACAACATTCAGGACAGTGATTTCAGTTTGGGATTCTGTTATCATACATCTTCACCCAGCTCTTCCTCTGCCACAGCTCTTCTTCACCTATATCATACAGGCCAGCGCTGTCCCCTATTGTTTGTGATTTTTACTGTTTGGTTCTCTTGTTCACCCTTACATTTCTGTGCTTCCTTCCTCTCTATTCTTTCTCCATACAGTTACATCTCCCAAAGCCAGGAGACTGACCTGGTTATGATAGCTGAGTACATTTCTTTATCGCCTTCTATTTAGTCTAACCACCACAGTTTCCAAATCTCCTTCTCATGTTTTCCTTTGCCTCTGTTCTTTCTACTCCCATATAAGTCCTCTTGTACTTCCCATCTAGCAACCCAATGCTAATTCTCATTCCACCATGATGGCTTAGTTCTTTTTCTTTTCCTTGCCTTTCCACTGACGGTCCAATAACTAACATACCACTGTTCACAGCACTCTCAGAATCTTTTTACTCCCTAGAACAACCAACGCTTAACAACTGTTTGTTTTGTAGTCATCTGATAGTCTGTGGGCTAACCAGTGGGTAGCGACTGTTGCTGCTGACTCTGCTTAACTCACAGGGGTTGATTATAGACAGTGCCTGATGCCTGGAATATCAATGACGATAGAAATGAAAAACACAATAGATTAAAATAAAAAAAAGTACAGTGGAAAGCCTCACTGATAGAATGGACCACACAGAAGACACAATACAAGTATTTGAAGGTGAAATACAGGAATTGGGTTTTCAGCCAAGATCAATGATAATTTAAAAAAAGTATAACTGAAAAATGCAAGAACTTTGGGACCCTGTGAAAATGCAAAATTTATGAATTATAAGCATAAAGAAGGAGGAGAATTTCATACAAAGGGATAGAAAATATTTTAAGTCAAGCCACAGAAGAACATATCCAAAACCCAGAGAAAGAAAAAGTACACCCAGATACAAGAGGTACACAGAATGTTCAATTAGGCAGGACCAGAAAAGGAACTCCCTGAGTCATAGTATAGTTAAAACACTGAATGCATAGAACAAAGAATGCACATTGGAAGCTGTAAGAGAGAAGGACCAGGTCACTTATAAAGTCAGGTCTATCAGAATAACTACTGACCTTTTTTTCAAAAAGTTAAAAATCAAGAAGGATTTGGAATGATGTATTCCAAACTCAAGAAGTTCTTAACTGCCAACCTAGCCTAAAACACCCAGCAAAAACAAAAACAAAAACAAAAAAACCTATCTGTCACAGTTGAAGGTAAAAGAAGAACTTTCCATAATAAAAAGCATGCCAAAGGAATATATGACCACAAAACCCACACTACAGAGGATTACTATAGGGAATGCTTTGCATGGAAGAGAAAGATAAACACATCCAAGAGGCTACAGGAAGGAAAAATAAATGATGCTGAGTCACTCATTAAATAAAAGAGCACCGAGGAATTACCAAATACTGCAAAATATACAAAATGTCAGGAATCAATGTGCACCTTTAAATAATAACTCTGAACATTAATGTTCTCACTTCCCCCTTCAGAAGTCACAGACTAACATATGGGATTTAAAAACAGGATCCATATATTTCTCTATCTCCAGGAAACATACATCTTGATCAAAGATAAACGCTACTTTAGATTGAAAGGAAGCAAAAAGGTATTATAAGCAAATGAAACCAGGAATCAAGCAGGAGTTGCCATTCTTATATCTAACAGAAATAGACTTTAACCTAAATCTAGTCAAAAGAGAGAAAGAGGGTCACTTTGTCCTCCTGATCAAGGGAATCATCCATCAAGAGGAAATTTTAGTCCTAAAAATATATGCACCATACAAAGGCTCACTTAATTTTATAAAACAAATACTTCAATGCCATAGAAATAAGCCTACCACAGCAACAGAGGATGATCTGAATACCCCACTTTCACCATTAGAAATATCAGTTTGGAAAGAAACACTGGAGCTAAAGGACACTATATATCAGACAGACTAAGGCACCTACAGAACATTCCACCTAAACACCAAAGAATACACATTATTCTTAGCAGTTCATGGGGGCATTTTTGTGGTGGTTTGAATAAAAATGGCCCCCATAGGCCTATGGGGGTGACACTATTAGGAGGTTGGAGTAGGTGTGGCCTTGTTGGAGGAACTGTGTCACTGAGGGGTGGGCTTTGAGGTTTCAGAAGCTCAAGTCAGGCCTAGTGGCTCACTCTCTCTTCCTGTTGCCTTTGGATCAGGATGTAGAACTCTCAGCTATTTCTCCAGCACTATGTCTGCCTGCATGCTGCCATGCTTCCCACAATGATGACAATGGACTAAACCTCTGAACTCTAAGCCAGTTCCCAATGAAGTGATTTCCTTTATAAGAGTTGCCATGATCTTAGTGTCTCTTCATAGGCATAGAAACCCCAGCCAAGACAATTTTCTAAAATAGATATGTTCGGGCACAAAACAAGTCTCAATAAATATAGGAACTGGGACAGATAACCACAATGGGATAAAGCTAGAAATCAATATGAAGAGAACTACAGAAAACATATAAACTCATGAATGTTAAATGATACAATGATGAGACACTAAATTAATAAAGAAAGGAAGCAAAATAAAATTGAATGAAAATGAAACAACATACAAAACCTACAGGATACAATACAGGTAGTGTTGAGGGTATCTAAGGTATAAGTACCTTAAGGAACTATTCAACATCAAGTATATCAATAAATGTCATTTATTGGATAAATGGACTCAAGGAAATAATATGATGATTTCAATAGATGAAGAAATAGCAAAATCTCTTCATGACAGAATCCCAAGATAGACTAAGAATGAATATACCTCAACACAATAAAAGCTGTATACAACAAATCTAGCCACCATCATGTTAAATGGAGAATAGCTTCAAGCATTCCCATGAAGATGAGGAACACACTCACTCCTGTTCAATGTAGTCCTTGAAGTCTTAGCCAGAGAAATAGAGGAAGAGGAATATGAAAGGGATTCAAACAGGAGAGGAAGGGGTCAAAGCATCCCTGTTGCAGACTATGTCATTCTACACACAATGACTCCATCAGGAAATCCTTAGAGTTGATAACTATTTTCAGTAAAATGGCAGGCAGCAAAGTAACAGCCCCCAATCAGAAGCATTCCCATATGCCAAAGACAAATATGCTGAGACAGAAAAATCCGAGAAACAATCCTAATTACAAGAGCTGCAAAACACCATGGAATAACCTACACAATAAAAATGTTCAAACACAAGAAAGTGAAGACATCAAAAAATAAAAATAAAAATTAAAATTAAAAAAAGCACAAAGATCTTCCATGCTTGTGGACTGGTAGGATTAATAATGTGAAAATTGCCATCCTACCAAAGGTGATCTGCAGATTCAACACAACCCTAACTTAATTCCAAGGCAATTCTTCACATAAATTAAAAAAAAAATCTAAAAAGTCATATGGAAACACAAAAACTCTGGACAATAAAACCACTGCTGGAGGTAGACTATTCACAATTTCAAGTTCTCCTACCGAGTCATAATAATAAAACCTGCATGATACTGGCACAAAAACAGACACAGTGACCCGTGGAATAGAATTGAGGACCCAGATATAAGTCCACTCACCTATGGACCCCTGATATTTTTCGAAGATGCCAAAATTACTGACTGTAGAAAACACAGCATCCTCCACAAATGATGCTGGGAGAATTGGATATCTACACACAGAAGAGTGAAACTTGATCCTTCTTTCTCACCCCGCAAAAACCCAATTCCAAATGCATCAAAGACCTCAGTGTTAGCCCCTAAAATCTCAGACTTCTAGAGGAAAGAGTAGGGGGCGCATTTCAAGGTACAGACTCAGGTAAGAACTTTCTGATACATTAATACATTAAAAATGACAAAGCCCTGGTAGTTTAGCCTGCAGTTATCACCAGCCTTTCTGCTAAACTGAGGGAGCATATTCTTGACACAAGAAGGTTGTGGCACCATCAAACATAGCCTGCAGAGGGGACAGCACTGATGATTGCAGTTTGAGAGCCCTGAATAATCAGAAGGTGAAATCTCATGGGTACTGGAGAAGTCTAGAGAAAGGACATGGCCTCTTGGAGCACTAAGAGAAGAGGTGTACCCTGGGGAGAATTATGCACAGTTATGGGAAGAACAATGAAGTAGAGAGAGGGCCGGCAGGCAATGCTTTTTTCCTTTTTCCTACTGATTCATGAAAGCTTAAATCGCCAAGCAGCAAAAACGGTCAGAACAGTCTTGATTCTGGACTTGACATCATTGAGCTATTTCATGAATGCCAGCAGCCACTTAGCTTTGACTATGGAGTGTTTGTGAGCAGGATGAAGCCTGGCTTGCTGAGCTCAGAAGGTGCATCAGACTTTCCGACACACTGAGTGTCTGTCTTCTTAGCAGATACAGGAAGGTTGTCACATGGTTAAATCTAGCCTGCCTGAGAGAACTTGGCTGAAGATTGGCTGGGGTTAGGGGAATGACATTCATTGTTCAGTGTTTGGCTAGAAGTACAAGTTATGGTCAGGGTGAATGTAGAGCAATGCGTGAAGAATCCAAGAATGATAAAATTTTTGTGAACCAGAAAACATGCCATGAATGGGTTAAGTGTGGAGGCCATTCTAGGCAATGGTGGGTATCAGAACAACCTTCTCTGTGGCCCTAAGTCATACTGCTGATCTAGGAGAAACCGTTTGCTACTACACCAGACACTGTTTAAAAAGTAGTCCTCTTGGGAAGTCCAGGTGAAGCGTGATTCTAATTAGTCTTATCAATAAAAACCAGATATTGGGAGTCAGATATTGGAGTGCAAACTGAATGATCAGAGAAGCAGAGCAGCAGCCACAGTCACTTCCTACCTCTCAGAATCCTCTGGCCAAGAGTTCGAGACCAGCCTGGTCAACATAGCAACTTCTAGGACATCCAGAGCTACATTATAGAGAGACCTTGTCTCAGAACAAAACAAAACAAAACAGAGCAAAACAATACCCACAACCAAACAAAGCAATCTTCTTGGGAATGTGGCTCTCTGGTTTCTTGGGCTTTCTGTGTGTGGAGGGGACCTGAATTTTTTTTTTTCTTAAAAAACATTGCCAGGCCCAGGTCTGTGCAGGTGGCCATTGTGGAATTCTGTTCCGGACATAAAGCAGGAAAGACGACATGCTATTTGACCTTACACAGTCCTTAACTTCTGTTCCTTAGGAATGTTTGAAAAACACCAAGAAACATGAACAAACTCCATGCTTGCCTTTGAAAATGGCTGTGGGGAGGCCTCTGTTACTGGTCACGGTGAGCAGCTTGCAGTGTCCCAGGATTCGCTTTTCTGGAGGACCTCCAGCACCTTCCTTCCTTCATATGGACTAGGGTTTGATGATGTAACTAGGAGGTGGCTGCAGTGGAATCTCCAGGCTCTAGTTCACGCCTCCACGGTAGTGGCGCAGCCCTGTGGCCAGAGAACACCTGCTCGGCCGCCACTACACCAGGACATGAGTCTTTAATCTGACGATTGGTGGCCCTCTTTTGCAACGTGGGGACACTGTTAATATAAATCACATGCTTCCCATTCCAGTGCTAAGCTTCTTCGTTATTTCTCTCCTTCCCCCTCCTCCTCTCCCACTTCTCTTTATAAAAATCAAGACATAGCTGTCTTCTCAGCTTTAGCTAGAACACCCACAGAGATAAGCTGGGAGTCTCAAACTCACTTGTCTCCTCTGCCTTCTTTCCAACAATCTGTTTTGTCTTTTGTAAGCCTCATTTCTCCTCAGGGCCTTGACCCGGTAAACATCTTACTAATGTTGATTTCAAATTTGGCTGCTTGTAGATTTTCTTGTTGACAGAAGGTGGTGCTGTTGAGTCCCTTAAACCTTTACAATTGGATGTTTGCTTGATGTTTTGGGAGATCCTAGCCTGCCTCTCCTGATGTCACTGTGAAATTTTGGTTGAAGGGTCCTTTGTGTGTTCCTGAGTGTTCTTGACCCCCAGGCCCTTCTGAGCGTCCTACTGAGTCACGGGTCTCAGCAGTTCTCTTCACAAGTCTCACAATCAGTGTGCGCTGCTCCAGCTCCCTGGGCCTCAGTACAGCCTCCAGGAGGGAGGCTGGGACATGTAGAGTGTTCCAGGGTGTTGGGATGATAGGGTCAGGAACATGGCTGATACAGAACTTGCCCAAGACTGGAGTGGCTGAGGGCTTTACAGGGACAGTGTTTGCCTTACCTAGGAATGAATTCCAGACTAGTCAGTGCTACAGAGTGAGACACCCAACTCCAAAGGCCAATCTTTCCACTTCTGGTCCAACCTCCATGCTCCCACATTCCCTCAGCCCTTGCTTGTATGAGCTATTCCTCATTCCTTGAACTCCCAGACCGGCCTTCCAGCTCCCATCGGAGGGATCAGCCCTTCAGATACGGCCAACAGTCCTCACATCAGCTTGCCTTTGAGGAGGTTGAGTTGTCTTTCTGGGTGACATCCACAGGGACAGTCTGGATCTGCTTTCCCAACAGCAGGAGTGTGCTCCTCATGCCGTAAGTCATGCTGTTTCCCATAGCAACAATCAATGTCACTTTGCTCAGAAACTTAACATTGATAAGGATGGGATATCTCATGAGACAACATGCCTGCGAAAAGCATGATTGCAACAAGAAGAACTTGCCATGCAGGGACCTGCTCCCAAGGCCTGTCTTCCCAAGAACAGCTTCCTGATAGCAGGGTACGGTCTCTCTCTCTCTCTCTCTCTCTCTCTCTCTCTCTCTCTCTCTCTCTCCTCCAGTTCTTGCTCTCTTACTTGGTGCCCTCTTCTGCCATAATTGATGCAGTAAGAAGTCATCCCCAGATGTGGCTTTGGTTGTTGTGAGCCCCCAGGTATTGGGGATATATATATATATATATGATGTATATGTATATGTATATGTATATGTATATGTATATGTATATCAGAAGAGGAACCACCCCAACGGCCATGGCAGACAGTGATGATGTGGCTCTCTTCCCTGCTGGGCTCATTAGGTTTTGTCCTGAGCATACTATGTTAGAAACACAGACAAACATGTTCCTGTCTTTCCACATGTCAAAATGAATACATACTCACATCATCAGCCCAAGTGGGATGCCATTATATCTATATATCTATATGCATTTTATATAATTTTAGGTAAACATAAAATAGTACGATCCCTGAAGGCAGTTTCAAATACCTTTAGTGTTACTTATCTCTCCTCCTCTCTCTACTTCTGTAGAGCTGCACACAGTGAAGGTATCTCTCTCTATACGTATTAATGTAGGTTACAGAATGGCTATATAGGGTTAAAGAGGCTTAAGCACAGAGTTCAAGGAGTTTCCACGAGGCCTGAGAGGTGGAAAAGGAGACTGATAAGGATACAGAGAATCTGCTGCAGACATTGCTGCTCCCATAGAGTCAGGCTGCAGAGCCACTGTTGAGCTGCAGAAATGGTGCGCAAGATCTCAGAAGCTGAAGAAACAAACGGTCGAACTGGGTCCGGATGAGTTGAGGAGGCAGACGGACAGCAGGTCTGGAGGGATGAATGGGTGAAAGGCACAAGCAGGCTGCACCAGCAACAGAGACAAGCCAGGCCTGTAACACGAGTCTGAAAAGGTCTTATAATAAAAAACCCAGAGCCAGATACTAGGGTAAAAGCTGAAAGATCAGAACAGCCAGCCACTAGCTTGCCTCTATGAAATCCTCAGCCTCAAGAGCCTCAGACTCAAGAGTTCCTCTTCCCTCACACCTTATGTACCTACCTTTCCGTGTCCTGCCATATTACTTCCTGGTATTAAAAGCATGTGTCACCACTGCCTGATTCTGTTTCTCTCATGTAGCCCAGTGTGGCCTTGAACTCACAGAGATCCAGATGGATCTCTGCTTCCCGAGTGATAGGATTAAAGGTGTGTGCCACCACTGCCTGACCTCCATGTCTTATTTAGTGGCTGGCTCTGTCCTCTGATCTCCAAGTAAGCTTTATTGGGGTACACAACATATCACCACACAGGCCAAAACTCTAGGACAATTAGGAGTTCTCCCTGTCTGTCCCTTGGTGCATATATCAGGTGGTCAGATGACAGGTCAGTGGGGTGACTGCCATTGCACTATTAGATGCCTTCCTTTTTATGGGGTCCAGGTGAGGGAGTTGCACCCTTTTTTCAGTCTGGTATGTCTGACAAGCTATTGGGCTTAGTTTTCCTGATATGATTTTAGTACATGCGTATACTCCTATAGTCTCAGTTTATTTTGATAAGTTTGTAAGGCAGCACCCTCTCTACGTGTAGGAGTAAGTTGTGTACCAGTGGTGGTGCAAGACAGATGTGCTGTTTACATGACCACCAAGCTACAGTGTCGTCTTCCATCCTCAGATGGAATTAAACGCTGTCTCTCAGGACAAAGTACAGTCTGGAAAACTGCTTTACATACAATGGAGTATCTCAGGGTGTGGCAACAATGCCCTCAGATATTTCTCCTGCACAGTTATGCAAGGACCACTGCCAATTCGTGGGAATGAGGAGACTGTGCAACTGTTTGCCAGACCTCCAGAATGGGTCAGCGAGCCTCTGGAGGCAGGCCCAGGTCTTGGGTGCCCTTTCAAGAAGTTTTTTGCCTTTACTTTGTTCCGTCTCTGCTTGTCCTCAGAGGGCTGAAGGCTCCATCACCGAGAGCCATTCAGCCCTCCCGGGGCTATCTGATTTAGTCTGTTTGGTTCCTTTTCTTAGCGGCTGTACTGTGGGCTTTTTACAACTTCAAAGAGCCTCTCACCCATATTCACTAATTAATTCATTACCCCTGTGAGTAAAACCTGCAGCAGGGAGAATGTCATTAGCAAGAATACCAGGGGCTTATTATTTAAAAGAGGTGGCCCACAGCCAGCTCCTCTCCACCAGAGCTGTTAACCCCTTCAGAACTGTCAGTGTCTCCACAGGCAAGTGTGGCCCAGGTGGCCACCAAACACCTGTTGGGTGCTCAGCCACACCAGGCACCTCTGGGCTATAAGGAGTTGTAATATATGGCTTCTCAGTCACACCAGCCAAACCCGTCCTCAACAAGCTGCATTTTGGTTGATGTGCAAGGTGGAAGAATATAGGCTGACCATTTTCAGTCTTTTGACTGACTAGAAGACAGACTGCAGGGCTGTATAGACCCGAGTTTGAAGTCTGGCGGTTTATAAGATGTGCGAGCTTTGGCTAAGTAGCCTCTCTGAGTCTCAACTTCTGTATCTTTACAATGGAATAGTAGTAGTAGTAATAATCCTTGGGGGCTAAGTGAGGATAACTGGCATGGTACAAGTGGAAATTCAACGCAAGGCCAGGCACACAAAGAGTGCTCCGTAATAATAATACCCAAACCACTCAGATAGTAACCTTATATGTCTTAAGGTACCCAGGACAGAGGGACAGGAGGAGGAGGCCTGGCAGATCACTTTGGGGGAAGTATTAGTTCCTTTTTGTTGCTGTAACAAAACTCTAAAACCAAAAGCAACTTAAGGAAGAGTTTACTTTGGCTTACAGAGGGCTAGGAGTCTATAACGGTAGGGAAGGCACAGTGGCGGGAGGCCAGAGCAGGAAGCTGAGAGATCGCATCTCAAGCTCTCAGTCACATACAGGAAACAGAGTGAACTGGAAGTGGAGCAAGGCTATGAAATCTCCCGGTTCACCCTAGTGACACACTTGGTCTAGCAAGCCTTCATGTCATCAGAGTTCCAATACCCTCTCCAAACACGACCAACAATGATTCAAATACCCAAGCCTATTGGGGACGTTTCTCATTCAAACCACTGCACTCCACTGCCTGATCCCCTTAGGCTTATGGCCATACCATAATGCAAAATGCAGTTAGTCCAACTTTCCTGTGACATCCAAAAGCGAAATACCCACTTCTAACATACAATGGTATAGAATATACATTCCCAAGGGGGTCAAGATCATGATGGGGAAACCCATAGAGACAGCTGACCCGAGCTAGTTGGAGCTCATTGACTGTGGACTGACAGATGGGGAACCCACAGGGGACTGAACTAGGCCCTGTGAATGTGGGTGACAATTGTTTGGCTTGGACAGTTTGTGGGACCACTGGCAGTGGGACCAGGATTTGTCCCTAGTGCATGAACTGGCTTGGAGCCCATTCCCTATGGAGGGATACCTTGCTCAGCCTTGGTGCAGGGGGAGGGGCTTGCTTCTGCCTCAACTTGTCATACCAGACTTTGTTGACTCCCCATGGGGGGGCCTTACCCTTTCTGAGAAGTGAATGGGGATTGGGGTGGGTGGAAAGTGAGGTGTGAGCTAGGGAAGGATGGGGAACTGTGGTTGGTGTGTAAAATGGAAAAAAAGTTAAATAAAATAAAAAAAAGAAAAGAAAAAGAAGAGTATACATTCCCATTCCAAAGGGAGGATTGGGGGCATAGTGAGGAAATACTACATCAAAGTAAGACTGAAGCCTAACAGGTCAAACACTGAATGTCCTGTGTCCTTCTTTTGAAACTAAAGAGGCTCGCTCTACCCTCCATCTTTGATGCCTGCAATATACATCTCTCTCTTGGGCTAGTTCCACTCACTGTCTGTAGCTCCTTCTTAGCAGGTGTCTCATGACTCTGGCATATCCACCATCTTGGGGTCTCTACTGTAACTCGGGCTTTAATTCACAGCATCATGCAATACTCTCTCGGGTTGCTGGCCCTCTCAAGTCCTCCTCTTAGCGACTCTGGCACTGCCACACATTGCCTGACCTCAGTGGCTCTCTGAAAATGTGAAGGAAGAACCCATGGCCCCTTCCTTACTCATGCATTTTGCATGCCACTGAAGCCAGCACCAAGCGGATGATACTGCCAAGTCTCATTAGCAGCCTGGGATGGACCCTTGTCCCCTTTGATCACATCAGCAGACACTTCTGGGGGGATACTTCTCATTCAAACAACCACAGGGGAGAGATTTTTTTCGGAGTTGGAAGGAAAAAGAGAGGACAAAAGAGGAAGAAGAGCTGGAGAGGAAGGAGGGAAGCCAGGAGAGGCAACGTAGGCACAGAGAGGCTGGGAAAGTTCCAGCAGTGGTGAAAGGGGAACATGGTGTATACTTGACTTATACTGAGGACAGATGCAGCAGGTCATGGACAGAAGACATCCATGTAATAACCTCATAGTTACCTAGTACCCGGAATGATTGTGAAAATGACTAACCCAGCTTCTGTCCTCAAGGCTAACCATACATTGTTACTGAGGACACATGTCTCTAAGCAGTGACCAGCCAATGACTAGAGATGGAGGACTATTTCTATGGATGCAAAACTTCTCTCAAAGACTCCCCACTGGGCTGGCTGAAATTTTGTTAAAATTGTCTCTAATCTAAGATTCTTCCTCCACCTCTTTTTCACAAATCTGAGCCGCATTTTGGTTCCATGGCTCTTGCTGCCCTGTACTGCAGATGGAATTATTTATTAAGAAATTATATTGAGGAGAATAACTCACTAAACAGAATAAGGCAAATCTATTGCAGAGTCCTGGAAGGTTGGTGGCCGGTCCCTCGCTGCTTTGGCTGCCTGAGTCAGTCCCCACCGTCCAAGCCCATGAGGGAGATAAGAGAAGGGGCCTGCCTCAGGTCTTAAGCTGGCTTAGAGGCCATGCCCTAGGGGCTGGTGCCTCAAGGTCATAGGTGGACCAGGTACCCACTACAGCCCTGTCCTCTTGCCTTTCCCAGATGCTATCTATCATACATCTTTCATAGTTCGAACTCCATCTTCAGTTTGGCCTCTAAACTAACACCAGCTAACATAGTACCTATTATGTGTGATGCAATAGTTTGTACAGTGGGGCTATATTGGTGACCAAGATAAACTTCCCCAATATCATGTAGCTAATGACAAGGATGGCAGAAATGACAGAGTCTAAATAAAAACAATACATATGCAAATAATATGATAGTCTTAGACCCTGAACCTTGCTACCTAAATAACAAATGAAACCAAACCACAGACTCTACTTTATATTGGATGATACAAGAAGGCTTTTTAAATAGTAATGTTTGCCTAGGGATCAGAAAGTTGAGTCATAAGCTTTCTATTACAAGTAGTAGAGATAGTGTGTGGTTTTATTTACGTCATTTTTTGAGGCAGGGTCTTACTTTAGCTATGATGAGTCTAGAAACCACTGTGTAGACCAGGTTGTTCACAAACTTGTAGCAAACCTCCTCCTTCTGCCCCCCAAGTCCTGGGTTACAGGCCTGTGTCACCATACCTGGTGAGCTGAATTTTTAAGTTTAATTTTTATCTGTCCATTTGTCAGTGCCCTAGTGCTCAGCTGTGTGACCAAATATTTACTTGACGTTTCTGTGAGGGTGTTTTAAAATGAGGATATGATTTAAATTGGTAAAATCTGAGTAAAGCAGGTTGCCCTTGAAAACGTTGGTGGCTCACATCTGGTTGTTAAGCCTGAATAGAGGAAAAGATTGACAGCCCCTGTACAAAGGAGAACTGTGGCCTGCCCACCTGAACTTCAACACCAGCTCTTTTAGATTTTTTTAAGCCCAAGTCCTTTGGACTCAAATTGCAGTACTGGCTTTTTTCTGAATCTTTGCACAATTCCGCTGAAGATTTTGACCTTGCCATCTTCCATAATTATGTGACCCAATTCCCTAAAGAAGTCTCTTTCTACCTACGTATTTACTGATTAGTGTCTTTTCCCCAGAGTACCAAGAAGGTGTTCTAGAAAGAAGGATGAACTATCTTAAAATATGTAAGCCTTTAGATCAGAATCAGCAAAAGGCCAATGTGGCTGGGGCTGTGGGAGGGAGGGGGATGCGGCGAGATGAGGCCTTGGAGAGGATCATTTAGTTTACTGGTACGGGTAGAACCAGGTTCCAAGGGATTAAGGCCCATTGGGTGGTAAGGAAGTTGAAGTTCCATGTCTAGACAATTCTTCAAGATGTTTAATATTGACTGTATAGAGAAACACTGCAGGGGGTGGATTCTGGAAGACAAAGTCTTGCTTTTGTGTATGGGCAGGTAAATGAGAGAGATTGATGCAGCTGATGGGAGAGAAGAAAGAACTGATGGGAAGAGGTTCCAGACATAGTGGAACCTTGGGGTACTGTAGTGGGTTGAATGGTGGCCCCCCTTTCTTGAATATTTCTGTGCCCTAGTATATGCCTGTGAATATATCTGGACAAAATTCTTTGCAGGTGTAATTAAGGTGAGGATCTTGAGATGAAATCACCTTGAATACACAGGTGGGCCCTGAATCCTATGACAACATTCTTCTAGGATATGTAAGAGAAGACCCAGAGATGCAAAGAAAACTAACCATGGGACAGAGGTTGGAGTGATGCTACCATGGTAACAAAGCATCACCGGGAGCTCCTGGAACTTCTAGAGGCCATGTGGCTTAGCTGTCAGCTTGAATGAGGAGTTCCAGATCTTGGGATTCTGGCAGAGAACACTTCTCTTGTGAGGACCTGAATCTGTGGTAATTTGTTATACCGCCTTAGGAAACTACAGTGGGCAAGATGAACCCAAAGTTCCATTCCTTCCTTTCAAGCACTGGGCTTTCACCTGCCTGCAGAGTGGGCCCTGCCTTGAAATGCCTTGTTTGTGATATACCCTGTGCCTTCTGCAGCTGGCTTTGAAGTTATTTGTGTTTCAACTCTAGGAGGCCAAGTGCTAGAGGGGAATGCAATGGCCCTTGAAAATGGACATGCTGGGCTTCTTATTTCTTGACCTTTGCTGTGTGATAGCTTAGTGCTAACTTCCACAGAACACAGCACAGGCTCCAAACCCAGAGTATGTGATGAATATCTCCTTACTTAAGTTTAATAGGCCATGCTCGTCTTCATACCTCCATTAAGCGTTCTCAGTTATAAAAACTTCACAATGAAAATTGTTGGTTGGGAGTCCGGTTTGCTGTTATTGGTGATGGTTTTGTCTGTTGTTTTTTCAGTAACTGCTGCATGGCAGGCATGTGTCTTAGCATTTAAATGAATAATTCTGGTAATTCCAAGATCCAAACATTATGATGTGCTGTGGGATGGTGTGAATATATGTTGTTGCTATAGGTTAATAAAGAGGCTGTTTTGGTCTATGATAAGGCGGGATAAGAGTCAGGTGAGAAATCCAAGTGAGAGACAGGGAGAAGAGGGCGGAGCCAGAGCAGACACCAGCCCACCACCCAGGGAGCAACATGTCAGAAGACTGGTAATGCTGCGGCCACGTGTCAAAACAGAGTAATAGGTATGGGTTAATTTAAGACGAAAGAGCTAGCTAGAAAGAAGCCTGAGCCACAGACCAAACAGTTTGTAGTTAATATTAAGCTTCTGACTGGTTATTTGGGTATCGGTGGGCGGGAAAGATTTTTCTGTCTACAGTGATGTTTGCTTTTTAGGTGTGAAAAAAAGAGCTGAAGCCATGTTTGGCACCCAGGACTGGTTCCCAAGTCATGGACACTCCCGATGAAGTACTCCTTAGTAAAGAAAGTGGGTGTGACGTGATTGCCCTCAGCTTCCTGAGAGCCTGGGTTCCTCTGTTTATGGTCTGTCTGCGGTCCTCAGCTAAGCCCACAGCCAACCCCTGCACTCGTCCCGGCCTTGCTCCCGCCCCCTTGCCCCTCCCCCTCCTGCCCCCGTGTGTCTCTCTTTTTTCTCTTCCCACAGTGGGTGCAGGAAGGGTTAAAGAATGCTGCTGGAGCCGCATCTCTTCGTGGGTCTTTCCATATAACATTTAACGGCTGGTAATGACTCTGACCCCAGCAGCAGCCCTCTATTGAACTTCAACTTGGCATTTCAATTAGTGTGCTGATTGTTGGGCGTAGACTTTTCATATGTTTGTGGGGAAGCTTTAGTGCCAGAGCAGTCAGCTAAGGGACTGATTACCATGGCGCTTCTTGGAGGGAATAAATAACCTCATTACCATTGCTCGGGTTGTGAGGGGAAGTTGAATCTCTCAGGCTTTTCTTTGCATAGAGAGGGGCTCACTGCCTACACCCACCATAACATGCTGGGGACAGGGAGAGTTTCTTCCTTCTCTTTGTCCTCTTTCCTCTCTCTCCTTTTTTTCTTTCCTCGAGTTTTCTTTAGTTTTTATTTCTTTCTTTCCTCCATTAAAGCCTTTGGTAGAAGAATGGAAACATTAATGTCTCCATGTCTCTCTAGTCCATGGAAATAGACGGGGTCAATTAACAGTTGAAGTTGGAACTACAGACACATAGACATAGACACACAGACACACACCAACAGACAGATAGGCAGGCAGACAGACAGACACACAGACACAGACACAGACACACACAGACACACACACACACACACACACACACACACTTTAAGACTCACTGTACTGCTTCAAAACATATAATTGCATGCTGCAATGGATCTGAACACCTTTGGTACCCACCTGAGGGGCTCTGTAAGTCCTGCCTTCACCTCCCCCATCTGCCTGGTTTCTTTCCTCTTCAGCAGGATAATTTGGGAAATACGTAGGGTTAGGACTGAAGAGACTTAGGCTTTAATTCAGCCCCACTATTTAGCAGCTTTATGAAGTTGTTGAGGTTGCTGAGATTCCGAGTCTA
Organism: Peromyscus eremicus; assembly: GCF_949786415.1. NCBI lineage: Eukaryota > Metazoa > Chordata > Mammalia > Rodentia > Cricetidae > Peromyscus > Peromyscus eremicus. The sequence goes on along the minus strand of NC_081436.1, from coordinate 41,194,921 downwards.
TTTGCTGATCTTCAATGAAAAGTCAAGAAGACGGTGAAAGCAGAGTTTTAGGCATGGGTGAGGGAGCACAATGCCCTCGAATCTCTCTTTTCATTGCGGGATGGTCTTCAGTGCCTTTCTTTGAGGTCTCAGTCATCTTCCATCACACTTAGAGTCTGAGTTTCTAGGGCTCGGGTTTGACAGAGGGTGGAGATTCATGGTATGTTGTGAGAGGGACTCCGAGACCATGCTGAAGAGATCTGTTCCCTAGACACTACACACAAAAATGCAGCATCTGGGGTTGGGGATTTAGCTCAGTGGTAGAGTGCTTGCCTAGCAAGCACAAGGCCCTGGGTTCAGTCTTCAGCTCCAGAAAAAAAAAATGCAGCATCTACGAGAGAGACACATGAATGAAGGAAACAATGAAACGAGCCACATAGCCCAAGTGCCTCCAGCATGCCCTTCCTCTTATCACTTCTGTATGATTGATGAAGAGCTCAAAGGGCAAAGCTTAATGTGACTCAGATCAGAAATGGTGGAGCTACATCTTCAGAGCCAGAGGGCCCACTGGATTGCTCAGGATCTCAGCAGACTCTGTGATGTGGTGACCAGACTTAGGAGGGGTATGGAGTCACGAAGGGAGACAGAAGGATAGAACGGTGGGTGGCACAGAGCACCCAGGAACAACGTAGGTGGCATGAACCAGGGTCTCTTGGGGCTGGCCCCATAGATGCCCCTTCCTGAATGGCTACCATACCTGTAACTCGCCTAGGACAGGGATCCAGAGTTCATTTCAGCCTGACTTTCTGGATTACCTGTTCTTTCCTGAATAAAGTCAGGTTTTTCAATGCTGTTAGAAAATAAAAAGCTCTTTGTTTGGAGATTAAAAAAAAAAAAAAGCTCATCCCAGTAAGAATCATAAACTTTCAGTTTAATCTCATGCAGTAAGATGGCTTTGGTAGAGTCTGGTGTTATCATCCACACGCTATGTTCCTATTCTCTTTGAAGTTTTCTCCATCCCCGCTTCAGGCCGGGCTGCTTGCTGCTGCAGGGGGCTGAGGGATGCCAGCCAGCTTCATCTTGCCTCCTATGGATCAGGTGCTGTTTCTGATCCTTCCAGAGTTAGCCTCGGGGGAGAGGGCATTTGGAGAAAGGTCACTTCACAGTGGTATTCTTCCGTGGCCACGGCACAATTGTGGGCTTTTTTTCCCCCCATAGGAAGCTTTGCTGAGTTCCTTCTGAGCCTTGTGTTGGTGATCTCCTGCAGTGTCCCCTAGATAGTCACTGATTTCTTCTGAACTGTCACTATGACGACCCTCTCAGTCCTGAAATACCAGGTGATCCTCCTCTCTTCCACCCATGCAGCCCCTTCAGGGTGGGCTTTTGAGTGAACATAATTAAAGACAAAAGCCATTCAGTTTTGCAAAATCAATCTTCCCTGCCTGGAAGATGCTTGCTTTCCTCCCATTATTGACATAGCACTGCACAGAATCTCTTCATTTTGCTACCAGCAAGAGAGAATTCAGTTTTTTTCCCCCTGTGTCTGAGAGTCTTGTATCCTTATGACACTCTCCAAATTCTGGGTGATACTTCTGTTACATTCTCCAAGGGACCCCATAAAACCTTTCCCATTTGGTTCAACATGAAGGGAAGTAGATTCTCCAGAGGTGGGAGGTGGGCAACGCATACTCTATTGTTACAACCTCCCCAAATCTGCTCTGTTAACTCCTCACTTAGGTCCTGGTGGAGCCTGGAGAGCACAATGTTAATCAGAGAACACTGGAGGAGCAATTCAGGGTGCTCTAGCTTTCTTTGGAGAGTCCCAAGTCTTGACTTCATGATGCTGTGGTGCTTAGAATTACTATTTTTGTCTCAACCTTTTGGGGGACTTTGTTAAAATCCAAGATAACACTTTACTTTCTGTTTCTAGAGTTTGGGAAATTCTCTTTGGTTTGGAAACAGGGTTACAAAGCAATATCCATCTTGGCCATAGCTTGCCTTATGGGAGGCACTTGATTACCTCAGCTTGCATGGATCCTTTGATTGCCCATTCATTTGCAGGTCTTGATTGGCTGTTCACTCTCCTGATTCATTCCTATTCCTCAATCGGGATGTAACAGAAAGTAACAGAGGAAGCATTTCTAGCTGGGTGTGGTGATACATGCATCTAATCCCATCTCTCGGGATGTCGAAACAGGAGGAACTGAGAAATGGAGGCCAGCCTGATAGATGGTGAGACCCTGTCTCAGAATGAACCAACAAGCCAACAAACTGCTTCCAAGAGAAAGAAAGAAAATAAGAAAACTTGAAAGAAATATTTCCACAATAATTGACTTTACACTTGGTCTGAAGTCATTCTGTGGGAAGTTCTGGTTGTCTACTGAGCTGGGGGCTTTCTCAGGGGTAGAGTCTAGGCTTTTCATGGCTTCAGAAATCCCCACAATTCTCAGCCAGAACTGGTACCTCTTATGTCCCCAGCCACTATGTGTTAATGGATTGATTGGTTAGTTTCTGTGAATACTAGCAGAGTTCCTCTTATGTGTTAGGCATCTGGTTCCTGTGGCATCTTGAATATGAAGACGGAACGCCCCACTGGATCACGTGTTTGAGAACTTGACCAGTTGGTAGTTTTGTCTGGGAAGATTATGGAGGTTTTAGGAGGTGGAGTCTCACTGGAGGAAGTACGCCACTGGGGATGGGATTTGAAGCTTGTGAGCCTGGCCTCACTTCCTGCCTTTTCTGTTTCTGGATTAACTGTTGCAGATGGACAGGCCAACCCCCACGATTCAGCTAGCATCCTTTCCTGACGTGAGTATATTCCCTCTGACACTGTAAGTCAAATTTAAGACTTTCTCCCTGAAATTGTTTCTTTCCTGGATATTTTATTATAGAATTGGGAACATAACTAGGCTAGTTATACAAACCGATATAGCAGGTATGCAAAACAACAAACTAAAACTTGGCCTCTGATTTCCTGTTGCTCTTAGCCTTGTGAAGATACCAGTGAGAATACTTTTGATCAGTTCAAATGCTTTCCATTGAAACACTGCTCTATTTGTGTACCCAAAGAAGACTTAAATGGTAAAAGATTTACTTCTGACAGCCATGAATAAGTTGACATTAGGATTTTGATAGTGGTTCCTCCTAACAATTACAAGATATATAGCATCAGTGGACATTGCTTTTCACTTATATTTGAGTTCAGAGGAGAAAAATAAGAGAAGAATGGATCCAGAACTCCTGGTTTTACTGGTTAGTTTTTTTTCTTTTTTTCTTTATAACTTGGCAAGAGCTAGAGTCATTTGGGAAGAAGGAACCTCAATTGAGAAAATGCCTCCATCAGATTAGCCTGTAGGCAAATCTGTGGTACATTTTCTTGATTAATGATTGATGCAAGAGGGCACATGCCACTGTGGGTGGTACCACCTCTGGGCAAGTGGTAGTGGTCCTGGGTGTATAAGAAATGTACCTGAACATGAGCTTAGAGCAAGCCAGTAGTCAGCATTCCTCTGAGGCCTTTGCTTCAGTTCCTGTCTCCAGGCTCTGACTTCCTGTCTGACAGGTTCTGAGTTCCTGTTCTGACTTCCTTTCAATGATGGATTACAAGCTGAAATAAACCCTCTCCTCCTCAAGTCGCTTTTGATCATGTTTCTCACAACAACAGAAAGCCAAGTAGAAGACTTACTACTTTGTGATATTGACTGGGTCTGTAGCATATGTTCATGCCTAAGCCAGTCATTGATGAGGTGAATGGAATTAGGGTGATTGGCTCAGATGAGTCAACATACATTCTTGGGGCTGGGGAAGAGCCACAAATGATGTATCTTCTCATTCCTGAAACAGGTTTCCTTAGCAGAGAAGTCATGGGTGATGCCTGGTGATGCCGATGTCATCAGCATGGTTTCACTTTAAGTCCACTATCCAGGCCATGGGGTGGGTTTTACTTTTCCATTTCACATGTGAGTGAAGTTCAAAGATGCCAATCACAGGGGTCATAGCACTGGTATGGAGAATGACACTTTCTTAGTCAGTGTTTCATTGCTGTGAAGAGACACCATGACCACAATAACTCTTAGAAAAGAAAGCATTTCATTGGGGCTTGCTTACAGTTTCAGAGGTTGAATCCGTTATCATCACGGTGGGGAGCATGGTGGCACACAGGCAGACATGTACTGGAGAAGTAGCTGAGAGTTCTCTATCTGGATCCCCAGGCAGCAGGAAGAACAGAGACTCTGGGTTTGGAATGGGCTTTTTGAAACCTCAAAGCCCACCCATAGTGACACACTTCCTTCAACAAGGCCACGCCTTCTAGTCCTTTCAAATAGTGCCACCCCCTAGTGACCGAGCTTATAATCTATTGGCCTGTGGGGGCCATTCTCACTCAAACCATCACAGAACCTGTGGATCTTTATTAAATTTACATGAACAGGATTCTATTTCAGTTCTGACTCTAACTTCTAGGAAGACGGATTTTCAAACCTCACATGCCAAAGTCTGTTGATAGGAAAAGATAGGCTTCCACACTGAACAAAGCCGAGTTCACCTTTCTAGTCGTTATTAGCTCTGTGACTGTTGGCAATTTGCTACTCCTCATTGGCTTGGTTTTCTCATCTGTAAAGTGGGAATAATAAATCCTGCACTACGGAGTTTTCTGAGGACAGGTGAGCACGGGTGTAAAGAGCCTGCCATGTTATAAGTGTCAATAACTTTAGTTAGTATTGATCTTCCCCTGAGTCTCATGGCCTTATCTTCTGCAGTGTGTGGTTGTCTGCTTTTCTGTGTCTTTCCTTCTCTTCTCCATTTGATTTCATCTTTCTTTACTTTTGTTTTACAACTTTTGGAGATCTTTACTGGTAACTTTATTAAATGATTCCATCTAAATCTAGTTACTGATACCGCGTGATTCTGGGACTGGGATGCCACAGACTATATCATTGCTTCCTTTTGGCTCCTTCCTTCCTAGAGCTTCCTGGTGGCTGAGAGTTCCTCTTAAGCTGCTGTGGACATGGCAGCCCTTTGCTAGCTGCGCCTGAATCCAGTTTTAAAAGCTCTCACAGAGACAGCCTTGTCACCGCCCACCTTGAAGACATCATCTGAGTAGTTGACTCCCCTGATTGCTGAGTTCTTTTTTTTTATTTTATTTTTTAATTAAGAATGTTTTTATTCATTTTATATACCAAAGATGCCCCTCTTCCCTCCTCCAGCCCCTCCACCTTCCCCCTCCCAACCTACCCCCCATTCCCTCGTACAAGAAGGTAAGGCCTCCTATGGGGAGGTACATTTAGTAGAGGCAGGTCCAAGCGCCTCCCCCTGCCTCAAGGCTGTGCAAGGTGTCTCATCACAGAAGTGGGCTCCAAAAGGCCTGCTCATGCACCAGGGATGGATTCTGATCCTACCACCAGGGGGCCCCTTAAACAGATCAAGCTACACAACTGTCTCACTATGCAGAGGGCCTAGTCCAGTCCCATGCAGGCTCCACAGCTGTTGGTCTACACTTCATGAGTTCCCACTAGTTTGGTTTGGTTGTCTCTGCTGGTTTGTCCATCATGATCTTGATGCCCTTTGCTCAGACTTCTGAGTTCTTAGCCCATGGGGACAGCACTCTCTCAGCTGTATCCTCTCCTCACAGGTAGGATTCAGTTCCATGGAGCACCTTTTCTCCATTCCTAGGATTTAATTATTTTAACCTTTATCCTGGGTTTCCTAATTGTAACCTCTTCTCTAGGTGGCCACTTTGAAAAGGAACCCCTGTCCACTTAATGTTATGGTTACCAAGCTAAGAACATTATGGCTTTATAACTAGATAACAATTTTAATTTTTTAAAAACAGTGTGTTGTGTCTCAGGACTGGTCCCTTATTTACACAAGTGTCTCCACAGTGCAGACATTGCTCTGAACACTAAAGAGAACATAATACACAGGATGGGAAGTAATTGCTGCATGGAGCTTATATACTATCAGAAAAAAAAACACATAGAAGAGAAAGTAGAAAGTAGTCTTGAATGCATTGGCACAGAAGACTACTTTCTAAATATAATACCAGTAGCTCAGACACTGAGAGCAACAATTAATAAATAGGACCTCCTGAAACTGAGAAGCTTCTGTAAGGTAGAGGACACAGTAAATAAGACAAAACGATAGCCTACAGAATGGGAAAAGATCTTCACCAACCCCATATCTGACAGAGGGTTGATATCCAGAATATATAAAGAACTCAAGAAACTAGACATCAAAATACCTAACAGTCTAATTAAAAAATGGGCTACAGAGCTAAACACAGAATTCTCAAAAGAAGAATCTCAAATGGCCAAAAGACATCTAAGGAATTGCTCAACATTCTTAGTCATCAGGGAAATGCAAATCAAAACGACTCTGAGATACCATCTTACACCTGTCAGAATGGCTAAGATCAGAACTGAAGACAGCTTATGTTGGAGAGGATGGGGAGCAAGGGGAACACTCCTCCACTGTTGGTGGGAGTGAAAACTTGTACAGCCACTTTGGAAATTAGTATGGCAGTTTCTCAGAAAATTGGGAATCAATCTTCTTCAAGATCTAGCTATACCACTCTTGGGCATATACACAATGAATGCTCAATTATACCACAAGGACCCATGCTCAACTATGTTCATAACAGCATTATTTGTAATAGCCAGAACCTGGAAACAACCTAGATGCCCCTCAACTGAAGAATGGATTAAAAAAAATGTGATATGTATACACAATGGAGTACTACTCAGCAGAGAAAAACAATGGCATCATGAAATTTGCAGGCAAATGGATGGAACTAGAAAATATCCTGAGTGAGGTAACCCAGACTCAGAAGGACAAACATGGCATGTACTCACTCATAAGTGGATACTAGATGTAAAGCAAAGGATAACCAGACTACAATCCACAATTCCAGAGAAGCTAGCTAACAAGAAAAACCCAAAGAGGGACACATAGATTGCCCTGGGAAGGGGAAATAGATGAGATATCCATGAGTAAACTGGGGATGAAGGGAGGGCAATGGAGGGTAGAGGATAGGGGATGAGAAAGAACATAAGGGAACGGGATGGTCGAGCTGAAACAGGGATGGAGTGGGAAAACAATGAAAGATATTCCATGATAGAGGGAGACATCATGGGAATAAAGAGAAACGAGGTGGTAGGGAAGTTCCCAGGAATCTCCAAGGATGACCCCAGCTTGGACTACTAGAAATAGTGGAGAAGGTGCCTGAAATGAACTGGCTTACCCCAGTGATCAGATCAGTGAATAACCTGTCATCATAGAACTTTTCTCCAATGACTGATGGAGGCAGATGCAGAGATTCACAGCCAAACACCAGGCAGAGCTCCAGCAGTTCAACTGAGGAGAGAGAAGAGGGATTCTAGGAGTAAGTACATCAGAATCATGATGGGGAAACCTGCAGAGATGAACAAACCAAACTAGTGGGAACTCATGAAAGTTGGATCAATGGCTGTGGAGCCTGCATGGGACTGGACTAGGCCCTCTGCATGGTGAGACAGTTGTATAGCCTGATCTTCTTGGGGGGGGGGCTGGTGGTAGGATCAGAATCCATCCCTGGTGCATGAGTGGGGGGGGGTTGGAGCCCAATACCTATGATGGGATACCTCATGCAGCCTTGAGGCAGGGGGAGGGGCTTGAATTTGCCTCTACTGGATGTGCCTCCTCATGGGAGGCCTTGCCTTCTTGTGGGGAGGAGTGAGGAGTGGGTTGGGAGGGAGAGGCTGGGGGGCAGGAGGAGGGAAGAGGGGGATCTTTGATTGGTGTGTAAAATGAATGGAACAATTTTCTTAATAAAAAAAAAGAAAAAAACCAGAAAGCACATATAGGAAGAAAATATGTTCTGTCAAATGGATAAAAACACTATACTGAGCGATATCACATTGTGGTGTATGATAGTGCTAGATAGGATTTACATTTTAAGCTTTACATGAGACTATCCACTGTGTATGGAAATACTTTGTGGCCCAAAATATTGAGTTCTTTTGTTTGTTTCATTGGTAGCACAACCTTCGTGCGAACACTGTGGGTTCTGTAAAACAAAGGAGATTGTAGAATTAATGGGGCTCATGCTATGGGGTAACCAATGGCTTTTGGGTTGGATTTGAGGCCCACACAGCAGGAAGGGGTTCACGGTTGGTACTGTAGACCTAGTGAAGGACCCATGGCTAGGAGGTCACGGGTTCTGGGGGAGAACATAACATTCTAAATATTTATGGTTTTAGCCATAGACAAATTCTACTCACATCCTTAATCAGAGAAGCTTCTCTTTGCTGTGAATGGTCGTGAGTGCAGAATTTCATGGCCGCTCATGATGCTTAAAGATTGACAACTGAGTGCTCAGCCCTAAGTAAGACACTTACGCCACCCCCTCTGAGGCTCAGGAAATACCACAGAAGAGGGAGTAGAAAGAACATAAGAACCAGAAAATAGGGAGAAAGGCTGTGAAATACGATCTTCAGGCGTGACACAACTATTACAAACACGATCTCACAGTAACTGTAGTTACCTGCCCTGGGCCTGCACAGGATTGTGCCTGGGCATGGTCAAGCATGGAGAGGAGAAGTGCTGAATTATTGGCTCCTGATGGATTGTGGCGGAGGGATGGTCACTGACTTCAGTTGTGTGCCCGACCAGCAGTGAGCCGTCCAGTCTCTGATCGATAGTTGCAAACCTACAGACAGCCCTGGTTAAACTGGGTCATAAAACAAAACCAAAAGATGTGAATGTGGGAAACGGCCTTGCAGGGAGGGAGGGGAGATGTCAGGGGTGGGAGAGAGATAAGAGAGGGTGGGGGTGAGAGTGAACGGCACATTTTATACTCGTATGAAATTGTCCATTAACAAATTTAATCAATTAAAGAAAATAGACTAATAAGGTTCTAAGTAGATTGTCATATCCAGAAAACAAAATTGGGTCTTTTAGTTGGGTGATAATTTGTGTAATGTGTGTGTTTGTGTGTGTGTGAGACAAGTGTGAATGTGTGTGTGATGTATGTGCATGTGTGTGTATGTGTAGTGTCTTTGTATATGTAGTGTGTGTGTATGTGATGTGTGTATCTGTGTATGTGTGTAGTGTATATGATATGGTGTATGTTTTGTGTGTGTATGTGTGTGATGTGCTTGTGTGTGGTATGTGTATGGTGTATATGATATATGTGTTGTGTGATGTGTGTTGTATGTGTGATATGCATGTGTGGTGTGTGTATATGTGTGTGTTATATGTGTTGAGTATGTCTGTGTGTGTGTGGTTGTAGTATATGGTGTATGTGTGGGGGGGTTGTAATGTATGGTGTGCATGTGGTATGATATATAGTGTGTGTGTATCCATGTGCTTTGTGTGTGGCATGTTTGTATGTGATGTGATTGTGTGTATATGAGTAGTGTGATGTGTGTGTGTGTGTGTGTGTCTGTGTGTCTGTGTGGTATTAGTGAGTATGATGTGAATATAATGTATTTGTGTGGTGTGTGATGTGTGTGTGTGTGTGTGTGTGTGTGTGTGTGTGTGATGTGTGTGTGTGTTATTTCCTCTGTCTGACTGCATTATTCTTGAACTGCATCTTCCTGAGGACAGAGCTGAGGCTCATTTTAAACAGATAGTTGGTCTGGCTGTTAGAGGACCCCATCTTTCAAATAAAAGTTGTTCCTCATCTTGTAGAACTCAATGGAATCCATTGAAATCTCCAGCACACAGTGTCCATTGCCTTCAAGGAGCCAAGTCCAAGAAGACTCCTTGACTCGGAGGATCCCGCTTCTAGAGGTTTCCAGTTAGAAGCTTGCCTCTAGCAGTAGCTTTTTGTTTCATGGAACAGCTTCTCAAAGGGAGACCTGAGCAGGATCTTTGGGACAGAAGGGCATGATCAGAGGTGACAAAATTGGATTAAGAGGGAACAGAAGTTGCATCTTAGGGACCAGCCAATTTCTTCCTAGTGGCTACGGTGTTAGCTCTTTATCAGACCTCTACTCACTTGGAAGCATTTGGACCTAGATGAACACTCCCCTCTGTCTTTCCACACAGTTGTGTCCTGGTTGAAACCCGAGTGGAGAGACCACAGGTGAGGCTGTAGGTAGGATCCTTGGAGAGATGCATGGCATGTTGCTTTGGGATTGGATGTTCACAGTAGGGATTCTTTTCTCGTGATTTAGAAAAAGTCACAGGATTTTCCTCTTTGGCTTTCTGAAGAAGCTCCTAGGCTGCAAGGGATGCTTTGGTGAGTCCCCAGGTGGAGAACTAGATCTACTTTTCTTTTTCTTCTTATTGTTCTTTTGGCACCGGTTCAAAGTTATTGTCCATTTGATACCCGTTGTGAAGGGACCAATTAGTGTGTGTGCTATCCCTACCACTGGTATTTGTAGATATCAGATAAGTAGGTGGGCAAGCAGTGGCCACAGAGTACAAGGGGCGCTTTGAATCTTTGGTGCCTGAAGCCATGTTAGAAGGCTTAGAAACACTTATCTCATTCAGTCCACACACCCCATCTCTGGAGACGGCATATTGTCATTGTTGCGGTTGTTCTCTTACACAGAAGGAAATACAGGCCCAGAGTGACAGTTTGTCTCCTGTAACCAAACGGCACAGACTGGGTAGTTTGTAAACAGAAATTTGTTTCCCAAAGTTCTGGAGACTGAGGAGTCCAATACAGGCACTGGCAGATGTGGTGTCTGCTGAGGGTCCATTTCCTGAGTAGTAAGGGATACTCTCTTGCTGTGTTATCACATGGCAGATCTCTGGGGTCTCTTTTTAGGAGCATCAATGCCACTATGAAGGCTCTGACTTTATGATTCAACCAGCTCCCACCCCAAATACCATGACCTGGAGGGGCTAAGATTTCAACATGTGAATTTTAAGGGGACAGAAATATTCATATCATTGTATATTAATAACTAAAGATTATGCCATTTTAAGGGTTAGAAATAGAACTCCAACCTAGGTCTCTTTCGGAAGGATTTACAAGAGATCTTTCAATGAGGCTGGGGGGAGTAGTGGGGCTTTTTGGACAAAACTACTTCATGTCCATTTAAATGAGAAAGGTTATCTTTGCTCTGTGTTCTTAAGACAAATCAGATAAAATCCAATCAAACTTATTAGGGGACTAGCTCTATCAGGCTACGTATTAGCCTAAGTGCTTCGATGCACCCAATCTTATTTACTTTTCTCAGTATCTTGTAGGACAGTGATTACCATCTCCATTGTGCAGGTGGGGGTCATTGAAGTCCATCTTGAATTAATCTTAACTAGCTGCATGGGCCTGGTGCTGGCAAAGTTGGGTCCAAATTTTAAGGGCTAATATTGTCTGTGAGATCATCAGGCTGGTTTTTGGTTCTCTATCACTGGGAACAAATATTTTCAAGTCTGAGGGACAAAATCAACATCCTGTCATATACTCACATTTTTCTTTTGCCTTATGAATTCTGATGATACACAGCAAAGTGAGTTCCCCAAAAAATGGGAGGGTGCAGCTGGAGCAGCGTTAACTGAGGGTGGCATCTGGGTTGGTCAATTGCTAGTATAAATGTAGAGCTGGTTCTTGATTCTTCTTCATATCAATTCTGTCGGGACTGGAACATTTCTCCATACTCACATGCCAGGTGTCTGGGTTGGTAAACTTGGCACAGGCAGCCCTGTTTAGGCATTTTCTCTTTCTGCCTGGTCGGAGCACACACTTAGTTTCCAGGTCCTCATCATAAGTTATTTCAGGGCGAGATGGAATTCTTTTTTAAAATATTTTTTATTTTAGATTTTTATTTTTTTGTGCATGGGTGTTTTGCCTGCATGTATGGAAGTGTATAATGTGCATGCAGTTCCTGCAGAGGCCAGAAGAGGGCTGTGAGCTGCCATGTGGGTCCTTTGGAAGGAAGATCAACCAGTCCTTGCTCTTAACCACTGTGCAGTCTTTCTGGCCCAAGATGGAGTTCTTCTTCTTCTTCTTCTTCTTCTTCTTCTTCTTCTTCTTCTTCTTCTTCTTCTTCTTCTTCTTCTTCTTCTTCTTCTTCTTCTTCTTCTTCTTCTTCTTCTCCTCCTCCTCCTCCTCCTCCTCCTCCTCCTCCTCCTCCTCCTCCTCCTCCTTCTCCTTCTTCTCCTCCTCCTCCTCCTCCTCCTCTTCCTCCTCCTCCTCCTCCTCCTCCTCCTCCTCCTCCTCCTCCTCCTCCTCCTCCTCCTCCTTTTTCTCCTCCTCCTTCTTCTTTTTCTCCTCCTCCTCCTTCCTTTTTTAAAAATATAATTCTTTATTGATTCTTTGGGAATTTCACTTCATGCACCCCAGTCCTGCTTATCTCCCAGTCCCTCCATATCCTCTCTTCATCCTTACAGCATGCTCCCCAAAAAACTGCCCCCTCAATCCATCAAAAAGAAAACAAAACACACACGCAAAACCCATTTCACTCCTTCATCTTTCCAACAGCTCTTCATCCTAGTGGCATTGGGTGTTGCAGTATGTCACGAAGTACAGCTGTTTGTCCAATCAGCCCCACCCACAAAATATTCATTGCAATGAGTCATTGGTCTGGTTCAAGTCCTCTGGTACACCGTCATCACTGGACCCTCACTGAAACTCCTCTTTACATCCTGCTGCTGCATGGAGATCCTGTGGTTATTGTTCTTCAGGATCAGTCCCTTCATGCATTCCAGCAGGTCATAGTTGTGTTAGATGTTGAGCTGGTGGGTCCTGGCCACTGGAACTGCCACCCCCAGGTGAGGTGTGGAGCCAGCTCTCCTAGGCCCATGCCGTAGTTGCCAGCTGTAAATGGATGTTTCCCTGTCCCAACCACCTGGTCCCAAATAACCAACACAGAGGCTTATATTACTTATAAATGCTTGGCCAATAGCTCAGGCTTGATACTAGCTAACTTTTACCCTTAAATTAAACTATATTTCTATTTATGCTTTACTATGTGGCTCATGGCTTGTTACCTCATTTTCTACATGTCCTGTTTGCTTGATTGCTGGCCGGCATCTCCTGACTCTGCCCTTCTTCCCATCATCCTTAGTTTGGTCACTCCGCCTATACTTCCTGCCTGGCTACTGGCCAATCAGCATTTTATTAAACCAATTTGAGTGACAAATCTTTACGGTGTACAAGAGGATTATCCCACAGCAGCCAGCTCTTCCATGCCCATGGTGTGGTGTGGGGCCATTTCTCCTGAGTGTGGGCACCAGCTCTTCTGCTGCAGTGTCCGAAGAGAGACAGGGCCAGCCATCCCAGGGTCAGTGAGGGGCGGGGCTGACTCAGCACCTCCCTCAGACTTCAACATGCATAGTTCCTATGATGCCTTGTGGTGATACAGACCGTGGACATCATCACAGACTACAGCTACAGCAGGACCACGGATTCAGACATGGCCCTCAGTAGCAGCTTGGGCCCAGATGTTGTCATGTCCCCCGTGGCAGCACAGGCCAGCCAGACCAGTACAGCCTCAGTGGCAGCAAAGCCCTTGGATACCAATGTGGTCTCAGGTGGCTGTCCAGACCCCAGGCATCTTCATAGCCCTTGATGGCAACAGGAGCCACAGACATCAATCCAGACCCTGGCTGTTCCTGGGCCATGGACCCAGATATGGCCGTAGGCAGCATCCAAGGCCTGAATAACACCATGGCCCTGTGTGGTAGCATAGGCCACTTAGGTCGGCACGGCCATGGTGGCAGTACAGCCTTTAGGTACCAATATAGCCACAGGTTGTGGCCCAGACCCGGGGCATCCATATGTCCTTTCAATGGTCATCAATACATACCCCAGCTGTGGTAGAACTATAGACCCAGACATGGTCCTCATCATTGGCCTGGGCCTGGATGTTATCATGGACCCAAGTGGGAGTGCAGGCCACCCAGATTGGTATGACCCCCATTGCAACAAGGCCATCAGATGCCAATAAGGCCCCAGGTGGTGGCCTAAACTCCAGCATCAACACTGCCCTTGATGGCACCAGGGGCTATGTATATCAACAGAGACCCCCCCCCCCCCCGCTGTGGTAGGGCCACAGACCCAGACATGGCTCTCAGCAGCAGCCTTGGTAGGCACGACACCATGGACCCAGGTGACAGTGTAGTCCACTCATATTAGCATGGCCCCGGTGGTGGCATAGCCCCTGGATGCCAACATGACCACAGAATGTGACTCAGACTCTGGGCATCCATGTGAACTTTGGTGGCACCACAGGCCATGGGCATCAACATAGACCCTGGCTGTGGTAGGACCACAGCTCAGAGCCAGACATGGTCCTCATCAGCAGACTCGGTTCAGACGTCACCATGGCCCCAGGTGGCAGCTCAGGCCACTCAGGTCAGCATCACCCTAGCTGCAGGGTGGCCCTTGGACCCCATCTAAGCTCCAGGTGGGGGCCCTGACCCTGGGCATCCACAAGTCCCTGGATGGTAATAGGCACTGTGGACATCAGCACAGACCCTGGCTGCAGTAGGGCCATGGACTCAGACACAGCCCCTGGCAGCAGCTCCGGCCAGTGGACAACGTGGTCACTGGTGGCAGTGTAGTCCACCCAGATTGTCACAGCCCCAGCCACGGCATGCCCGTTAGTCACCACCATGGCCACAGTTGGTGACCTAGAACTCTGGCATCACTGTGGCCCTTGGTGGTGACTCAGAACATAGATATCATCACAGACCCCGGCTACTGTAGGACCACAGACCCAGACATGGTCTTCAGAAGCAGCCCAGGCTGGATGGCACCATAGCCCCAGATGGTAGAGCAGGCCACTGAGGTCAGCATCACCATAGCTGCAGGGTGGGACTTGGGCCCCAACATAGGCCAAGTTAGGGGCCCAGATCCCGGGCATTCCCAGGGACCATGGACATCAACACAGGCCCTGGTTGTGGTAGGGTCTCAGATCCACACATGGCTCCTGGCCATAGATCAAGCTTGGAGGACTCCATGGTCTCGGGCAACAACCCAGGCCAAACAGGGAGAATCTCTGTTATGGAGTGGCCCTTGGGCACCTACTTGGTCACATGTGGGAGCCCCAATCCCAGGAATCCTCACAACCTTTGGTGGTAACAGAGGCCAAAGACATCTATCTATACAATCAGGGTGCAGTAGGTCCATGGACTCAGACATAGTCCTTGACATTAGCCTAGGACCTGATGATACCATGTCACCAGGTGATGAGCAGGCCCCTCAAATTAGTCTGTTCTTCACAGCCTTTGCCTCTTCAGATCTGTCTGTCTCCATAGGACAAAAACTTCTGCTTCTCTTTCCCTCCCATATCCCACCATGTATTTGGTCATCATAATAGCCAGACCTTGCAGTGCTGGGCAGGCCTGTGGCTTCTTCTCTGTCTGCTCAAGTGGTAGCTTGTAGTGCTCCTAGTGGGTGTGTGGGTGTTCATCTCTGGCCACTGTGTTTTAATGGCACAGAGCTGGGCCTTGGCTTCTTCTAAGATGGAGTTCTTAAACAGCTGACTTCCTCCAGGGTAGGCTTCTCAGCCTTAGTACAATGTTGGGCTGGAAGATTCTTTGTTGGAAGTGGGGTATCCTGTTCAGTGTAGGATGTTTGGCCACCTTCCTGTGTTCTATTCACAGAAAAATATATCAGACATTGCCAAATGTTACCAGGGAACAAATCCTTCCACCCTTATAGAGAGTCCCGAGAAAACTCCCAAGAGGCTTTGGGAGAAGCTTCAAGAAGCTTCAAGCTTGAGAATCCCAGAACATTTCTACCATTTTCTTTTTTTTCCCCCCCCAGGAAACTCACCAAAGCTAGACTAATATCTCAAAAAGGAAGAAACAAGAATCACTTTTCAATGGATGCAACAACAAAGAATTTGCTGCCTTTTTTTCATTATGATAAAGTATATATAACATAAAATTAATCCTTTCGGCCATTTATAAAGGTAACCACATGTATGATATTATTACACTACTGCCACCTTTATATACTTCTAGAACGTTCCTCATTTTTTTTTCCAGGCTGAAACTTTCTACCCTTTACACATTGACTCCCACCTCTTCACACTCCAGCCCCAGGCAGCTGCCTACACTTTCTGTCTTTATTAATTTGATTGTTTTGTGTATCTCATGGAAGAAGACTCAAGTGGTGTCTGCCCTTTTTGTTGCTGGCTTATTTTCATTTAGCTTAATGCTTTCGAGGTTCATCCATGTTGCTGCATGTGTCAGAATTTCTCTTTAAGGCTGGAGAATATTGTAGACATCTTTAATCTCCCACAGCTATTCAATTTCAAAGCCTCATTGGCCTGTAAACAGTGGGGAGCAGAAATTCTAGTTTAACTTAGAATTCTGTCTTGGAAATGTTTTTTCTAAGCTTGAAATGTAGACTTGAGCTGAATCAGTCATGGCAATATGGTTCAGGCAGACCTAATAAAAAAGGACTTGGAATTCCAGTTTACTCCTATTTTGTGATGTAAATGTAAACTATAATTAGATGGGTCTAGACTAGAATGCTTTTACTGTTTGTAGGGAAATGTGCTGTGTGCGTTTGACAAATTATCATTGCTGTGTTTGTTTTCAGTTGCAAGTTGGAGGGATATTATGGGCTCAATGTTTGTATTTTCAACAAATTCACACTTTGGAACCTGACTCCCTGGGTCATGGTATTAAGAAGCTGGGGCCTTCGGGAAGTGACAAGGTCTTGGGGGTGGGGCCTTCAGGGAGTAGAGTAGGCCCAAGGAAGCTTCTTTGCCTCATTTCTTTTGCTAGTTAAGGACAACCAAAAGGCAATATCTATGAGGAAAGAGTCTCTTTTGAATGCCCTGACTTTGGGTGTTCTGGTTTCTAGGCCCATTTCATCAAACCATTATTAATTATCTATAAATCACTCAGCCTAAGGTTATTTTTGTTTATTTTTTTTGTCAGTCCAAGCTAAGACTAAGATGGGGGGGCACATGAGGGAAGAGACAAAGTGAGTAGGTTTGACCTTAGAGTGAGCTACAGACCCTAAGCTACAAGATGACGGAACCTGAAGTAAGTTTGGAGACCAGCCATTCTCAAGGATTCATTTT
Organism: Peromyscus eremicus; assembly: GCF_949786415.1. Classification (NCBI taxonomy): domain Eukaryota; kingdom Metazoa; phylum Chordata; class Mammalia; order Rodentia; family Cricetidae; genus Peromyscus; species Peromyscus eremicus. The sequence continues at coordinate 41,177,969 of NC_081436.1, read as the reverse complement.
ACTGACAATAAGAACGATTAATTTACAACCAATAACTTTTCAGGATTGGGTTCATGTGGTTACATGTACCACACACTCCATGATTTGATCTTTAAAAATATTTATTTATTTATTTAATTTTATGTGTACAAGCCTTTTGCCTGTGCCTATGGAAGTGCACCGCACGTCTGCCCCCAGAGTTCAGAAGAGGGTGTTGGATCCCTTAGAGCTGGGGTTGAGAGTTGTTGTAAGCTACCATGTGGATGCTAAGGAACTGAACCCAGGTTCATCAATTGCTCTTAACTGCTGAGCTGTTGCTCCAGCCTCTCCATTAGTTGATTTTGAGTTTAACCATAACACTACGTTAGGATCCTAGAGGTCAGCTCTCCCAACCTCCAGCATGCCTATTCACTAAGCTACATAATTAATTTTTTTTAAAAAATTTCTTATTTATGTGTGTTTGTGTGTGAGGATGCAGTTGTGTGAATGCCATGGCGAGAGTGTGGATGCCAGTGGACAACTCTCAGGAGCTGGTTCTCTCGCCACCCTGAGGGATCACATTCAGGTGGGCAGCCCTGCACACAAGTGCTTTTCACCTACTGAGCCATCCCTCTGGCCCCACATGTGGATTTGAATGGCTTGTGGTTGTTGATATCCTGAGCAAGGTCCCACAAGACATTTGGTCCTGAATGTCTCTCTGTGTGTCCCCATTATTTCAGGCTTTATAATAGTTAAAAAAAAACTCTAAAAGCTCCCAAATTTGCATGATTCTATGTATAACTCTTTACCTCATGCGTTTTGTATGTATGAAATCTTTTAGGGTCATCAGGCAAGATAGCTAAGCAGGTAAAGGTGCTTAATGCTATGCTTAGGGCACCTGTTTCTGTGATAATCTCCTTTCTACATGTCCATGTTCATTGGTTGAAAATAAACATAAGTTATGAGTCCTGATGTCAGAGACATGCAGGACCTGAGCCACTTAGTGATGTGGCAGCAATTATTTCTGGGCATCTGATGAGACTTACAGTGTCAACATCATGATAGACTGTCCCTGCAAGGATGTTTTCATAAGGCAAGAGGAAGGGGTCCCTTGGATGAAGCTGAGCCATAAAAATGAAAAGTTTGATATCTTGCCATTCTACCTACTTCCTAACAGGCTTTCTATAGATCACCAGAGTCTGAATCTCTTTGTTTGAAGATACAATGTCAATTTAACATTGAGGGACTCTGGACAGTTCTGGACTTTTGGGAGCTTCATGAGACCGTCAGATGTTCTGGTACTTCTGTCCACAGGGACTGTGATCCGATGGTTTACCCACACTCAGTAGGTATTCAAGAAATGTTGGGTAGGAGATGGAAGAATTGTGACTTGATCCAATTCTTGATCTAAGAATTGTGACTTGACATTGCATGTGTCAATGGAGGAGATTATACAATGTTCTTGCTTATAACCCTCATTCTTCCCGGGACTCACAGAATGGAGGATAAGGAATAAGAATGGTCCATGCAAAAATTTTCTGTAGCTATCAAGAGAAGAGAGGGCTAGAAACCATACCTTATTATTAGTATTTGTCCCCATCAAATAGGTGGTATCTAGTTCTACTGGGACCATTGACAGCTCCTGTCTCTCCCATCCCGTTTATTATTACTATTATACATTATTATCTGTGGTGCCAGGAATGGAACTCAAGGCCTCATGAATGTTAGGCAATCATTCTATCACTGATCTACATTCGAGACTCATTTATCACATCATAAAATGTTTATAGTCAGTATTTTGAGTTGGAGTCAGAATCCATATCTTGTGAAGGTCAAGATTCCACTAAAAATTGGTTAAGTGAATGAGTAAATTAATGGACTGGGTGACTATGTCCAGATTAGTCAGCATCACCGACGAAAGAGTGAAGAGGAAATAGCTTGACTTCTTTCCTCATGCATTTTTAATACTGTGACTGATGTCCTGCTTTCAGTTTTTGCATGAAGAAGGATCATGTCAAAAAGTACAATATGGGACAGAAAATAGTTTCCACAAGAAGCTGTGATGTTTCATTTCATGGGTCAACTTGCCTTGACAATGGCTGTCTAAAAATCTGCTCAAACATTCCTCTGGATGTGTCTGTGTGGGCATCTATGAATGAGATTAGAACATGAGTCAGAAGATAGGGCAAAGCCCCTACTCCAACCCCCAATAGGTTGGCCTTCTCCATGCCATTGGAGTTTTAAATAGAATATAAGGCAGAGGAAGGGAAACCACTCTCTCTGATTCACTGTCATTGACCTAAGTCCTCTATAAGAAATGACACTTAGGCTATTGGCTCTTCTTCTCTCAAGCCTCTGGCTCTAACTAGAATTGTATCCCCACTCTCTTGGGTCTCCAGCATCCATACAGTAGATCATAGGACTGACCTGTCACTTCTGCAGTTACATGAAACTGTTCTTTATTAAGGATTTGACTTCTCTGGATAATACTGGTTCATGTGGAACCTTATATGTATGTGATGTTAAGTATTGATTGTCAACTGGACAGGGATCTAGAATTACCCAGAAGACAAGTCTTTGTTATATTTGTGAGAGACTGTCTACACTGGCTTAACAGAGGTAGGAAGACCCACCCTAACTGTGGGCAGCACCATACCAAGGGCTGATGTCCTGGACTGAATAAAAAAAGGCAAGCTTACCACCGGCATTCATTGGTCTGTGCATCTTGACTGCAGAGGCAATGTGACCAGTAGACAACCCCCCCCCCATTATTGCATCCCACCATGATGGACTGTTTTCCCAGTAACTAAAGGCCAAAACAAACCTTTCTTCTCTTGACTTGCTCCTTGTCAGGCATCAGGTCACGGCAACACAGAAATGAACTAGATATATATATGGGGAGAAGCAGTGTACCAGACCTGTAGTGAATGGGCTTCTGATCCTAACCTTTCTGATTTGATGTGTGACCTCAGGCAAGGTACTCAGCTCTCCTTTGTACCATAGCTGCTTTTCCTGCTAAACAGGTCTAACAAGCACCAAACTCACAGCTGACATCTTTGTTTGCCACCCAACATCCAAATGACCTTTCATGCTTCCTAATCAGCCCCACATACTTTCCTAAAGCAATCACAGGAATTGTTTAGCAATGTTTATGGAATGCATTCCTGGTCAAGGAGACAAAGAGACATTTTTGTTGGCCAGTGCATCTGGATAGGAGGTTTTGAACTATTGTGACCATGTTGTGGCCACAAAGGATCAGGCTACTGAGCATGGTAGAGTTGATGAGGAAGCATGTGGGCCCCTTTTCAGTGCCGCCAGTAAATCAATCATTCATGGAGTCACCTACCTCTGGACTTCTGCCACTATTAGAACTTGCTTCATGGGTTAAACTCTGTGGGCTGGCTTTCCTATATCCTGACGTTGAAAGACTCTTAAGTGATATACTCACTGTTGTTTGAGTGCAGTGCATAGTAAATGAATTAGCCTATATAAAAGCCTTCACACACAGCTTGGCATTCAGTAAAGAATCAATAAATGTTAGCTTTAATACAAATATGACAAAATCCATTTTGTCTGTCACTGGGGATAGTTTAAAGTATAATTCTTGTTTCATTCAGTTTTTTCAGAAGATTTTACAAGACAGACAAATAAAAGAGGTGAAGCCTGTTGTTGCGGACAGAAAAACTGACATTTTTTTTTTTCTTCTGTGTTCACGGCTAGAGGCCCCGGAATGGTACAGGTAGGAAGACCCACCCTAACTGTGGGCAGCACCATACCAAAGGCTGATGTCCTGGACTGACTAAGAAAAGGCAAGCTTATCACTGGCATTCACTGGTCTGTGCATCTTGACTGCAGAGCCAATGTGACCAGTAGACCCCCCATTATTGCATCCCACCATGATGGACAGGCTCCAGCATTTCACATTTTTTCACACTTATCACTAAATTGCTGTTCCAAAGGGTTGCGTCATTTTTTGTTTAGACCAACGAACATGGAGTACCTCTTCTATTTCATATTAGCTGGCTGTGATATTAATTTTGATCATCAACGTGATTGGGTTGGGAAATCCCTAGGGCAATAGGGAGGCACATCTTTGGGTATATCTGCCTGGATGTTCCCAGAAAAGATTCCGGTGTGGGGGTCAGGAGATTTCCCATCTCACTGGGTGAAGTCATGGGCTGAGATTAAAAAGGCTGAAAAGAGAAAAGCAACTGAATGCTACTATTTTTCTTCTTTTGCCTCCGGACCTACAGAGATGTGAACAAGCAGCCTCTGGCTTGCCATGGCTGGCAGTCCCACTTTCACGCCTCCTCTACTGTGATGGAATAGATCTTTTGAACTGTGAGTCAAAACACCTCCTTTCTCATAGTGGCCTCCTGTAGTAAGGCCACAACATCAAGCAAAGAAGTAGTTCACCAGTATCTGGAATTACTATTTAAAATAATTCTTTTCCAGTAACAAAATTATGGAATCATTTCAGTTTTGTCTTTGTGACTAGTTGGTCTTAAACATAGTGTCTTGGAGTCAAAATATTTGGATGCTGGCTAAGGTTCCAAAGTGCTTTCTAAAATGGGCCACAGGTATCTAGGAGGGCACCTCCCCTATTCCTCAGTGATGTAGTAGTTTCTTAGTCTGAAACGATTAAAGGGCTGGAATCATTTGTCTTTGTGTTATCCTGGGTTCTGTAGAATTCCCTGGATATGTTGCCACTGAACTTTTTAAGTTCTTTGAGGGGTAGGAATAGAAAAAACGATTGGGAGCCCTGTGGGAGCCCGTTCTCGGGTTCCTCGTGGCTTTACCCAGCAGGTCCTCATAGAGGATGATTAGACCACGGGCCTGAGTGCAGGTGTCTGAGATGGTCTGCACTTGGCTGTGCTGGGGGAGGAGGTCTTTTGCTCCACCCCTTGGCGTCTCTATAAAAACCCTGGGGCAGAGACAGTCGGGGCCCGTTGGAATAGGTTCCAGGCCCTCTCGAGGCTATCCTTTATTTTCTATATGTTTATCTCCGCGATATTCTCCGCAATAAATCCTTCTATCTAATATTTCCTGCTGCTCGCACTCAAGAAAACTCTGGGGAAACTGTGGGGGTGGTTGGGTAAACGCCCCACAGAATGGCGCCATGAACAGGGACTAAAGAAAAAAGAAAAAAAAAGGGACTAAAGAAAAAAAGGGGGGACTAAAGACAAATGAACAGGGACTAAAGACAAAGTAATAGGGACTAAAGATAAAGGAAAATAATAGTTTTATTACAGAGTTTTTGGCGAAAGTGCTGAGTTCAGCCCTGCCAGTGGATGAGGCATGCCGGTGTTATGGAAAATATATATTTTATATATATATATTTTTGAGAGGCAGGGGTTTTATCCTCGAGAGAAAAGGAAAGCGGACTGGAAGGATGTCCGATGCTGCAGCGAAATTCTCTTCTGTCAAAATTTTCTTCTATCCCTTTCTCAATTTCTATCTGTGAAAAATAAGTATAAGGTATAGGGTAGTAAAATAGTGTAGGAAAAACTTAGAAGTGTAAGATTGTGTAGGAAAAAATAAGTAAGGCAACTAGACAGAAAAACTCTTCAATTTTCTAACTTTGGGGGCTCTGAATGCAAACTGGGGGAAAAAAATCTTTCTTTGGGCTATTTGGGTAGTAAAAAAGCTCTTCGAGCTTATGGGGAAGAAAAGTTTCCTATGGAAGCTTTTGACCTAGGGACAGCTGAAATGCTAAGTCCAAGCGGCAGGAGAAAGTGATTTCTCCCTGAGGCAAAAATGGGGGTGTAAAAAGCCAAAGTTTAAAGTTGGGAAGTTTTGGGAAAAGTTGGTCTTTCTCCTGGGGAAAAAAATCTTTCTCTTAAACTAAAAGCTTTTCTTGGAAAACTTGAACTCTCTAAAAAGCCTTAATCTTTCTCAAAAGTTCTCTTAAACTTAAAAACTAAAGCCTTTAACTTTCTCAAAAGGACAAAAATTAGAATCACCTGAAGATATTAATATGGGGACCACCTGTGATTAGCTCAAAGGGAAAACAACAAACTTAAGACAGCAAAACCTCTAAGTTCTCTTTCAAGCTTTAAAAATCCTCCCTGTAATGCAGGAGGCAGGGACAAGTTCCTAAAAACCTCTTCTAAGCTCTGTCTCTTTAAACTAGTAAAAGACAGTGGGTCAGAGTACCCTGAGGGAAATGCTGAGAGAGTGTGGGTAAAGAGCTACAGAGAGCCCAAAAGGGCAGGAAACTTTACCTGAGAAAAGCAAAAAAGTCAAGCTTCTCAGTTACAACCGAGCTGAGGCATCAAGGGTTTTGTTTCTGAGTGAGCATTTCAGAATGAAAAGGTGCTCCTAGTCATCCTAATGCAAAGATCCCCTGAAGCATGCAAACTGTTAGCATTGTATCCTTGCTTCTGAGCAAAAACCCAGAGGCGACTGGCCAGCGTCTCTGAGTTGGTGTGCATTTCGGGGATACTAGGGTTCCTGCAGTTGTAAACTTCCTGGAGCACAGAGCTGAGGCAGGAAGGTGCAGGACCCAGGGGAAGATTGCTAATGATGAACAAACAAAACTAAAGCCAATGGGAACGGCACAGTTGTCCACTTTCCTACAAGTCCCAGGTTGGTAGGTCCACAGCTGCAAAAAGAAATCTGAGAAAAGCTTTCCTATCAGAATAAGGACCTTTCTGGGAAAACAGTAAAGCTGAACTGTCTGAAGCAGTTGTCCTGCTAGTCAGAACGCTGTCTGGGGAAAGAGCCCAGTCAGGGCAGAACAGAACTATCCAGGAGTAAAGCTTTCTTTTCTGTCAGAGAGAACACCTCTTTGAGAAAAGCTTTGTTTCAACTGACTCCCCTGAGATGAGGGAGTGTAGCCCTGAGAGGTGATTGCCTCTGGAATAAGCTGTCCTTGAGCACCCAGACAAGCAAATGCAACCCACTGGGGGACTGGGCCAGGTGAAGGTCTGATGAGGCAAAACACCTGTGCTAATGGGAGTTTAGAAATGGCAAAAACCTCCTTTGTTAGATTTTCAGTCTGTACACAAACCACACAGACCCTGAAAACAGAAACGGACAAAAAGCCCCTACCTTCAGTAGCAGGGAAAGCCGCCACTGTAGTGTCGGAAACTGTTTCTGGGGTAGAGGGGATAAACTGAGACCAAACTGGGAACTGTCTGGGAGAAAGACTCTGAAGAAACAGAGAAGGGACATAATCCTCCCCAGAAAATATATGACCTGAAAAAGCTGCTAGAATTTGAGGCAGATTCGCGGGGAGAAAATAAGCCCCTACCTCCAAAAGCAGCTAGCAGAGGTACAGAGCCGCAGACAGATACCTGAAGCTCTGCATCTGGGGGGGAAGGAACAAGCAAAATAAGAATAAAGTCAGTGGGAGAAAATCTCTGAAAGAGCTATGAAAAAACTCTGTTGTGAATGTTTTTCACTGACTGGCTAAGACAAACACAAGCCCCGAGGAAAGTTGCTATCAGAAATTGCCCACCTCAATGCGCGCTAACGAGGCAGGTGCAGTTCTGATTTGGGGGCCAGTGTCAATTAAAGGAGAGACACCTGTTAAAGCCAGCTGAAGAGAGAATAGGAATCTCCCAATGTCCCATAATTGAAAATGTAAAATGCTTGTTCAAATCTCCCGTTGCAAAAGCAAAAAAACTTTGTTCAAACCTCCGGGCAAGAATTTGTAAGCAAGTCTGGTAAAAAAAGAACTTAAAAGTTGACTCTCAGACCCAAAAAGAACTATGGGAAATGACTGATATAAGGGAAATGATATAAAGGACTGATTTAAGGGACTGATACTATTATGGACTGATATAAGGGAAATGCATTCTGGGAAAGGTAGTTTTTCTGCTAAAGATGGCGACATTGCCCTGAAACACTTTTGTCAGCTCGAAAATACGTTCATGGTAAACTTTAAAATACAGCTTTTAAAAGAATAAGGAGGAAAATCATCTAAGAGTTTTAAGTGTCAGTTCCAATGAAACATTGAAAGGATATGGAACTAGGCACTTTGCGGTTTGGGGGTTGGTAAAATGACTTATTTACCCTAATAGCTGTGCAAAGTTTTAACGGTAGTTGGATGACAGAAAGCTACCTATAAGATCAAACAAGCCACTTTAAAATCCTTAAAGCAAGAGAGAGCAGTTTATACACTGAACGTTGTCTTAGATATGAAGGAAACTTATGCTATCTACAAAAGAAAGCTGCCATGCTTTGTGGGCCATATTAGAGTTCACTCCAATCTTCCTGGTCCTTTAGCTGAGGGTAATGCGAAATGGAAAGATCCCTGCTCGGGATTGTGGAAGGGTCCCGATCCTGTGTTAATATGGGGTCGAGGACATGTTTGTGTTTTTTCACAAGAGGAGAATGAAGCTCGGTGATTACCGGAGCGTTTCGTAAGGAGCTTGGAACTAAGAAAGGTCAGCTCCAATGGAAGGTCCAAAGGTCAGATCCTACAATGGAACCAGAATGAAAGTGGCTCAATTAGTGTTTCTGAGGTTTTGTCACTGGTTAATGCAAACAGTGAGGAAATAGAGTTCGGAGCTGTGCCGCTTTTGGCTTTACTAGCTCCTTTGGAAAAATACTTTATATCACCTAATAACTGCGATATTTGGCAAAGAGCTTACAGCAGCTAAATACGGTAATTTCACCGTCAGCGTGAAGGGAAGTTTTTCGGTAGAACAAACCAAGAGTACTGCTGTAATAGAAACATTTGTCTGAATTGAAGCACTTAGGGGAACTATTATGAATTTGGGTGAAGGGACAGCCTCTAGTTAAACACCGTCTACCGCTGACAGTGCATCTCTGCTGGGTCCGGAACGGCTGAGAGAACTGGCAACTTTGGAGTGTGGCATCATCCTGGGAAGGTTACAGTCCCCTAGCAACAACTATCACAATTCTATAACAACACTCACTAAATCCCAGTGTTTTATAACAAAGCTGACTATAAACTCTAAACGTTAGCAATGATGTATGTACTTCCTGTCTAGTTAAGAATCTTTCTAATAGAGATAGTGATAATAATTAAGAGTAAGAAATAGAAAAAGATGAAAATAAGATATGTAAGTTTATAAAAATTCTCTTGTTAGATCTGTTAAAAAATCTTTAGGTGTTTGCTAAGTTAAATATATGCTAATGGTAGCCCTATATAAGTTTGTAAAATAGATCTATAGATCCTTTAAGAATATAAGTTTGCAAGAAGTATCTAAGGTAGTCTTAAGACATGTAGTGATAAGCTTGTAAGAAGTAAAGATGTTAGCTGTAAATGTAAGTTTAAATAAGAATAAGATGGAATGAATATAAGAAATATATAAGTAATAAATATATTTGCTAAAGTAGTTCTATAGTTTCCTTAAGGAGTATAAATAAGTAGATGTTAATACGTTATATGTGAGTTTGTAAAATGTAGATGTTGAGTGTGAGTCTAAATGCTTTGCAAGGCAAAAGGTTATATGTGAGTTTGTAAAGTGTAAATGTTAAGTGTGAGTCTATTCTTAATGTATATGGTGAAAGAACCTGAGACATACAGAAGTTAGTGTCCTAGCAGACTGCAAAGCAGGCAGTCTGAGCGGTTTTTCAAAAGCTCCAGAAGCCACTAAGAAGCTAAGAATGGCGGACGCCAGAACTAGCACAAGGCATCCGCAGCTGAGATTCATGGAAAATCAACGCAACACAGAAAAACCTGAGCTAACATCAAAAACGGTGCGGTTTAGAATACTACTGTACCTAAAAAGGTCTCTGTCTGTGAGAACAAAAGTTGCAGAGACGCTTGTTTGAAGTAAAATTGTTAACGGCAAAAAGTTTTGGTTGAAAACCATCTCTTCATATTTGGAAGTGAAAGCCTGATACTAGAATTTATTTCTTGTTTGAACTTTTTGAACTTAAAATGAGATAAAACTACAAAGATTTTGGTTATGGATTTCTTCATATTTGGAAGGCTCGTACCAGAATTTATCATGTGAATTTTGGGACTTAAGAAATGAAATGAACAGTAGAGATTTCATTGCAATGGGACAACTTTGAGTTTATTCATAGTAATGACCTAGAACTGTTTGCTGGAATTGGGTTATTTCTACCTAGAGTCAAGATGCAGTTTTGTGTATGCATATATGCTTTATTAATTGGTGATTCATGTATTCTGTGTTAAAAATGCAATTGTTTTGTGGAACTGTTTGTGTAAAAATGGAATTACTTATGGAACTGGTTTGTGTTACAAACGAAACTGTTTAAACAGAAGTTTGAGTTTTCTAACTAGGCTTGAGATTTTGCTTAAATTATAAAGAAAAGGTGGAGAGTTAATATTCCTTAGTCTAATTTCAAAAGTTGTTTGAGTGGATTAATGTCATATTTTTGTTAGTAAGAAATGCAAATGGGGTATATTAAGAGACTACTTTTAAAGTATAAAGAGTTTTATTAAGAAACTGCTTTTGGATGTTTTGCTAAGTTTTAGGAATTGTATGAGTTTCTTCTAACTAGGTTTGAGGTTTTCTTTAAAAAATTATAAAGAAAAGGAGGAGTTATGAGATTGAATTATGTTTGCAGAAACCTATTGATATTAATGCACCTGGTTTTGTGGAGTTAAGGAAATATTTAAGTTTGATGTGAATACATCGAAGTTTTTCCTATGTTCTGTTAACAAGAAAATTCAAATGATTGAGTTAAAGTTGTAAGACGGAGAAAATTGTTAACTATATATAGCACCATATATGCTAATTCAAATGGTTCTGTTAAGAGTTTGCTTTGAGTTGTAAGATTGAGAGAATTATGACTATGTATAGCAATATTTATGTTAACCTGTTATGGTAATGATTAAGCTAAGGGATTCTTTAAGTTTGTAGTCGCCTTAAGAGTTTTTGGCTTAGAAAGGGCTTGAGGCAGCTAAGACTGCTGTAGTCACCTTGGACCTAATTCAAAAGAGAAATGCCATCTATATCATCCTCTACTCCCATACTGGGAGGTGTAACAGCTATGGAGATTGCTGTAAGCCATTATAGTTATTTTTTTATATATTAAGAAAGGGGGACCTGTGGGAGCCCGTTCTCGGGTTCCTCGTGGCTTTACCCAGCAGGTCCTCATAGAGGATGATTAGACCACGGGCCTGAGTGCAGGTGTCTGAGATGGTCTGCACTTGGCTGTGCTGGGGGAGGAGGTCTTTTGCTCCACCCCTTGGCGTCTCTATAAAAACCCTGGGGCAGAGACAGTCGGGGCCCGTTGGAATAGGTTCCAGGCCCTCTCGAGGCTATCCTTTATTTTCTATATGTTTATCTCCGCGATATTCTCCGCAATAAATCCTTCTATCTAATATTTCCTGCTGCTCGCACTCAAGAAAACTCTGGGGAAACTGTGGGGGTGGTTGGGTAAACGCCCCACAGAATGGCGCCATGAACAGGGACTAAAGAAAAAAGAAAAAAAAAGGGACTAAAGAAAAAAAGGGGGGACTAAAGACAAATGAACAGGGACTAAAGACAAAGTAATAGGGACTAAAGATAAAGGAAAATAATAGTTTTATTACAGAGTTTTTGGCGAAAGTGCTGAGTTCAGCCCTGCCAGTGGATGAGGCATGCCGGTGTTATGGAAAATATATATTTTATATATATATATTTTTGAGAGGCAGGGGTTTTATCCTCGAGAGAAAAGGAAAGCGGACTGGAAGGATGTCCGATGCTGCAGCGAAATTCTCTTCTGTCAAAATTTTCTTCTATCCCTTTCTCAATTTCTATCTGTGAAAAATAAGTATAAGGTATAGGGTAGTAAAATAGTGTAGGAAAAACTTAGAAGTGTAAGATTGTGTAGGAAAAAATAAGTAAGGCAACTAGACAGAAAAACTCTTCAATTTTCTAACTTTGGGGGCTCTGAATGCAAACTGGGGGAAAAAAATCTTTCTTTGGGCTATTTGGGTAGTAAAAAAGCTCTTCGAGCTTATGGGGAAGAAAAGTTTCCTATGGAAGCTTTTGACCTAGGGACAGCTGAAATGCTAAGTCCAAGCGGCAGGAGAAAGTGATTTCTCCCTGAGGCAAAAATGGGGGTGTAAAAAGCCAAAGTTTAAAGTTGGGAAGTTTTGGGAAAAGTTGGTCTTTCTCCTGGGGAAAAAAATCTTTCTCTTAAACTAAAAGCTTTTCTTGGAAAACTTGAACTCTCTAAAAAGCCTTAATCTTTCTCAAAAGTTCTCTTAAACTTAAAAACTAAAGCCTTTAACTTTCTCAAAAGGACAAAAATTAGAATCACCTGAAGATATTAATATGGGGACCACCTGTGATTAGCTCAAAGGGAAAACAACAAACTTAAGACAGCAAAACCTCTAAGTTCTCTTTCAAGCTTTAAAAATCCTCCCTGTAATGCAGGAGGCAGGGACAAGTTCCTAAAAACCTCTTCTAAGCTCTGTCTCTTTAAACTAGTAAAAGACAGTGGGTCAGAGTACCCTGAGGGAAATGCTGAGAGAGTGTGGGTAAAGAGCTACAGAGAGCCCAAAAGGGCAGGAAACTTTACCTGAGAAAAGCAAAAAAGTCAAGCTTCTCAGTTACAACCGAGCTGAGGCATCAAGGGTTTTGTTTCTGAGTGAGCATTTCAGAATGAAAAGGTGCTCCTAGTCATCCTAATGCAAAGATCCCCTGAAGCATGCAAACTGTTAGCATTGTATCCTTGCTTCTGAGCAAAAACCCAGAGGCGACTGGCCAGCGTCTCTGAGTTGGTGTGCATTTCGGGGATACTAGGGTTCCTGCAGTTGTAAACTTCCTGGAGCACAGAGCTGAGGCAGGAAGGTGCAGGACCCAGGGGAAGATTGCTAATGATGAACAAACAAAACTAAAGCCAATGGGAACGGCACAGTTGTCCACTTTCCTACAAGTCCCAGGTTGGTAGGTCCACAGCTGCAAAAAGAAATCTGAGAAAAGCTTTCCTATCAGAATAAGGACCTTTCTGGGAAAACAGTAAAGCTGAACTGTCTGAAGCAGTTGTCCTGCTAGTCAGAACGCTGTCTGGGGAAAGAGCCCAGTCAGGGCAGAACAGAACTATCCAGGAGTAAAGCTTTCTTTTCTGTCAGAGAGAACACCTCTTGAGAAAAGCTTTGTTTCAACTGACTCCCCTGAGATGAGGGAGTGTAGCCCTGAGAGGTGATTGCCTCTGGAATAAGCTGTCCTTGAGCACCCAGACAAGCAAATGCAACCCACTGGGGGACTGGGCCAGGTGAAGGTCTGATGAGGCAAAACACCTGTGCTAATGGGAGTTTAGAAATGGCAAAAACCTCCTTTGTTAGATTTTCAGTCTGTACACAAACCACACAGACCCTGAAAACAGAAACGGACAAAAAGCCCCTACCTTCAGTAGCAGGGAAAGCCGCCACTGTAGTGTCGGAAACTGTTTCTGGGGTAGAGGGGATAAACTGAGACCAAACTGGGAACTGTCTGGGAGAAAGACTCTGAAGAAACAGAGAAGGGACATAATCCTCCCCAGAAAATATATGACCTGAAAAAGCTGCTAGAATTTGAGGCAGATTCGCGGGGAGAAAATAAGCCCCTACCTCCAAAAGCAGCTAGCAGAGGTACAGAGCCGCAGACAGATACCTGAAGCTCTGCATCTGGGGGGGAAGGAACAAGCAAAATAAGAATAAAGTCAGTGGGAGAAAATCTCTGAAAGAGCTATGAAAAAACTCTGTTGTGAATGTTTTTCACTGACTGGCTAAGACAAACACAAGCCCCGAGGAAAGTTGCTATCAGAAATTGCCCACCTCAATGCGCGCTAACGAGGCAGGTGCAGTTCTGATTTGGGGGCCAGTGTCAATTAAAGGAGAGACACCTGTTAAAGCCAGCTGAAGAGAGAATAGGAATCTCCCAATGTCCCATAATTGAAAATGTAAAATGCTTGTTCAAATCTCCCGTTGCAAAAGCAAAAAAACTTTGTTCAAACCTCCCGGGCAAGAATTTGTAAGCAAGTCTGGTAAAAAAAGAACTTAAAAGTTGACTCTCAGACCCAAAAAGAACTATGGGAAATGACTGATATAAGGGAAATGATATAAAGGACTGATTTAAGGGACTGATACTATTATGGACTGATATAAGGGAAATGCATTCTGGGAAAGGTAGTTTTTCTGCTAAAGATGGCGACATTGCCCTGAAACACTTTTGTCAGCTCGAAAATACGTTCATGGTAAACTTTAAAATACAGCTTTTAAAAGAATAAGGAGGAAAATCATCTAAGAGTTTTAAGTGTCAGTTCCAATGAAACATTGAAAGGATATGGAACTAGGCACTTTGCGGTTTGGGGGTTGGTAAAATGACTTATTTACCCTAATAGCTGTGCAAAGTTTTAACGGTAGTTGGATGACAGAAAGCTACCTATAAGATCAAACAAGCCACTTTAAAATCCTTAAAGCAAGAGAGAGCAGTTTATACACTGAACGTTGTCTTAGATATGAAGGAAACTTATGCTATCTACAAAAGAAAGCTGCCATGCTTTGTGGGCCATATTAGAGTTCACTCCAATCTTCCTGGTCCTTTAGCTGAGGGTAATGCGAAATGGAAAGATCCCTGCTCGGGATTGTGGAAGGGTCCCGATCCTGTGTTAATATGGGGTCGAGGACATGTTTGTGTTTTTTCACAAGAGGAGAATGAAGCTCGGTGATTACCGGAGCGTTTCGTAAGGAGCTTGGAACTAAGAAAGGTCAGCTCCAATGGAAGGTCCAAAGGTCAGATCCTACAATGGAACCAGAATGAAAGTGGCTCAATTAGTGTTTCTGAGGTTTTGTCACTGGTTAATGCAAACAGTGAGGAAATAGAGTTCGGAGCTGTGCCGCTTTTGGCTTTACTAGCTCCTTTGGAAAAATACTTTATATCACCTAATAACTGCGATATTTGGCAAAGAGCTTACAGCAGCTAAATACGGTAATTTCACCGTCAGCGTGAAGGGAAGTTTTTCGGTAGAACAAACCAAGAGTACTGCTGTAATAGAAACATTTGTCTGAATTGAAGCACTTAGGGGAACTATTATGAATTTGGGTGAAGGGACAGCCTCTAGTTAAACACCGTCTACCGCTGACAGTGCATCTCTGCTGGGTCCGGAACGGCTGAGAGAACTGGCAACTTTGGAGTGTGGCATCATCCTGGGAAGGTTACAGTCCCCTAGCAACAACTATCACAATTCTATAACAACACTCACTAAATCCCAGTGTTTTATAACAAAGCTGACTATAAACTCTAAACGTTAGCAATGATGTATGTACTTCCTGTCTAGTTAAGAATCTTTCTAATAGAGATAGTGATAATAATTAAGAGTAAGAAATAGAAAAAGATGAAAATAAGATATGTAAGTTTATAAAAATTCTCTTGTTAGATCTGTTAAAAAATCTTTAGGTGTTTGCTAAGTTAAATATATGCTAATGGTAGCCCTATATAAGTTTGTAAAATAGATCTATAGATCCTTTAAGAATATAAGTTTGCAAGAAGTATCTAAGGTAGTCTTAAGACATGTAGTGATAAGCTTGTAAGAAGTAAAGATGTTAGCTGTAAATGTAAGTTTAAATAAGAATAAGATGGAATGAATATAAGAAATATATAAGTAATAAATATATTTGCTAAAGTAGTTCTATAGTTTCCTTAAGGAGTATAAATAAGTAGATGTTAATACGTTATATGTGAGTTTGTAAAATGTAGATGTTGAGTGTGAGTCTAAATGCTTTGCAAGGCAAAAGGTTATATGTGAGTTTGTAAAGTGTAAATGTTAAGTGTGAGTCTATTCTTAATGTATATGGTGAAAGAACCTGAGACATACAGAAGTTAGTGTCCTAGCAGACTGCAAAGCAGGCAGTCTGAGCGGTTTTTCAAAAGCTCCAGAAGCCACTAAGAAGCTAAGAATGGCGGACGCCAGAACTAGCACAAGGCATCCGCAGCTGAGATTCATGGAAAATCAACGCAACACAGAAAAACCTGAGCTAACATCAAAAACGGTGCGGTTTAGAATACTACTGTACCTAAAAAGGTCTCTGTCTGTGAGAACAAAAGTTGCAGAGACGCTTGTTTGAAGTAAAATTGTTAACGGCAAAAAGTTTTGGTTGAAAACCATCTCTTCATATTTGGAAGTGAAAGCCTGATACTAGAATTTATTTCTTGTTTGAACTTTTTGAACTTAAAATGAGATAAAACTACAAAGATTTTGGTTATGGATTTCTTCATATTTGGAAGGCTCGTACCAGAATTTATCATGTGAATTTTGGGACTTAAGAAATGAAATGAACAGTAGAGATTTCATTGCAATGGGACAACTTTGAGTTTATTCATAGTAATGACCTAGAACTGTTTGCTGGAATTGGGTTATTTCTACCTAGAGTCAAGATGCAGTTTTGTGTATGCATATATGCTTTATTAATTGGTGATTCATGTATTCTGTGTTAAAAATGCAATTGTTTTGTGGAACTGTTTGTGTAAAAATGGAATTACTTATGGAACTGGTTTGTGTTACAAACGAAACTGTTTAAACAGAAGTTTGAGTTTTCTAACTAGGCTTGAGATTTTGCTTAAATTATAAAGAAAAGGTGGAGAGTTAATATTCCTTAGTCTAATTTCAAAAGTTGTTTGAGTGGATTAATGTCATATTTTTGTTAGTAAGAAATGCAAATGGGGTATATTAAGAGACTACTTTTAAAGTATAAAGAGTTTTATTAAGAAACTGCTTTTGGATGTTTTGCTAAGTTTTAGGAATTGTATGAGTTTCTTCTAACTAGGTTTGAGGTTTTCTTTAAAAAATTATAAAGAAAAGGAGGAGTTATGAGATTGAATTATGTTTGCAGAAACCTATTGATATTAATGCACCTGGTTTTGTGGAGTTAAGGAAATATTTAAGTTTGATGTGAATACATCGAAGTTTTTCCTATGTTCTGTTAACAAGAAAATTCAAATGATTGAGTTAAAGTTGTAAGACGGAGAAAATTGTTAACTATATATAGCACCATATATGCTAATTCAAATGGTTCTGTTAAGAGTTTGCTTTGAGTTGTAAGATTGAGAGAATTATGACTATGTATAGCAATATTTATGTTAACCTGTTATGGTAATGATTAAGCTAAGGGATTCTTTAAGTTTGTAGTCGCCTTAAGAGTTTTTGGCTTAGAAAGGGCTTGAGGCAGCTAAGACTGCTGTAGTCACCTTGGACCTAATTCAAAAGAGAAATGCCATCTATATCATCCTCTACTCCCATACTGGGAGGTGTAACAGCTATGGAGATTGCTGTAAGCCATTATAGTTATTTTTTTATATATTAAGAAAGGGGGACCTGTGGGAGCCCGTTCTCGGGTTCCTCGTGGCTTTACCCAGCAGGTCCTCATAGAGGATGATTAGACCACGGGCCTGAGTGCAGGTGTCTGAGATGGTCTGCACTTGGCTGTGCTGGGGGAGGAGGTCTTTTGCTCCACCCCTTGGCGTCTCTATAAAAACCCTGGGGCAGAGACAGTCGGGGCCCGTTGGAATAGGTTCCAGGCCCTCTCGAGGCTATCCTTTATTTTCTATATGTTTATCTCCGCGATATTCTCCGCAATAAATCCTTCTATCTAATATTTCCTGCTGCTCGCACTCAAGAAAACTCTGGGGAAACTGTGGGGGTGGTTGGGTAAACGCCCCACAGAGCCCACACCAGGGATAGTGTCACCTTGCCAGAGCTCCCCCTAACAAAGGTGGGAGCCCAAGACACTGCTTACAGGGCCTCTGTCTACATGAATGATCTGAGCCAATCCAAATCAGCATGTCAGTTCCATTTTAAAGACAAAATATCATATGCTTTCTTCTCCCTGGCTGCTGTATTTTTCAATTTGGCAATAGTAAGCTAGGATTCAAAACAGCAAAATAAGCAAGGCATGATTACAGTGGTATAGACAGGAGAGAATGCTGGCTTGGCTGGAAGAAGAGAGTCCGGGAGTAGGATGACCCAAATTTATTATAAAAAGAATTTAAGTTAGGAATATATACTAGTATAAGTTAATATAAATATATGTGTAAATTAATACATGCAAGTACTTTTAAGTATTTTTCTTTTTTAAAAAGCAGTTTTATTTTTTGAGATAATCATTTAAATACAACATTTCTCCCATTCCCCCTTTCCCCCCAAACCCTTCCATACACTCTTCATTATCCTTCAAGTTAATGGTCTCTTTTTGCACTAATGGTTACTTTATACACATATGAATTTGTATGTTTATGTACATACATGTATATTCCTAAATATAACCTGTTCAGTCTATACAACATCACTTGTGTGTATGTTCTCAGGGATGACTATTTGACAGTGGGCAGCCAATTGGTGTGCTCTTCCCTGGAAGTCCACCCACCCCATTCCCAGCTTTCCTCAGTTTATAGATCCTTGTGTGGAGTTGAGGCCTCATGGGTTTTTCCCCATCCAGTTTGGCATGTTCACTGGGGTCATCCTTGTTTGCTCATGTGTGGGAAGGCATGTTGGAAAGACTTTATGGGTGTAGCTTCTGGTATTCCTAGTAGACACCACCTCACAGAGCACTCCCCGATCCTCTGGCTCTGAAAATCCTTCCACATCTCCTCTTCTACAATGCTCTCTGAGCCTTAGGTACATGGGTGTTCTGTAGATATGTCCATTGTAACTGGGCTTCACAACTCTGTGTATTGATTGATGTGGTTTTCTGTAGTGGTCTCTGTCTGCTGCAAAGAGAAGTTTTCTTGGCGAAGTTTGAAGATAACACTTACCTGTGAGTATAAGGACAAATGTTTGTTGTTATAAGGACAGATCGTTGTTAGGGGTTGTATGTTTTTTGCAAAAGAAATACCATATTGGCCGATGGGAGCAACTTCCATGCCAAGCTTGCCTCTTAATCTGGGAACTAGCTATGAGGTTCCTAGAAAATCTAAAAGATAACTATCCTAGAGCTTGGCCAACCATGTACGTAGTAAAGACTGGAAACAGAGGACTCAGAAGAAACCCAAAAGAGAGAAACAGAGTCCAGAAGTTCTATTACGGTCAAGGATAGGTGTACCTTGACCAATTGTATTGTTTGCATTTTAGGCCCCTGGAAATGTCTTCAGTAAATTCAAAGGATGGTGTCCTAAACTGTGTGGTTCCTTTTGCTTGAGCCTAAGGACACTAATTGTTGTCACAGAACACACAGCTAATGACATCTGTGACCCTCCCATGTTCCAGGTTCTGTGCTAGGTGCTTCACAGGGATTTGTGTGTTCTACTATTCTGTTCTGCAAAGGTGGTACTTGGATGCTGTCCTAGTTACTGGTCTGTTGCTGTTATGAAACACCATGACCAAAGGAACTTATAAAAGAAAGCATTTAATTGGGGGTTTGCTTACAGTCTCAGAGGGTGAGCCCATATCCATCACGGCAGGGAGTGTGGCAGCAGGCAGGTCGGCAGGCAGGTATGATGCTGGAGCAGTAACTGAGAGCTCACACTTGATCTGCAAGTTACAATCAGAGAAATAGAAATTAGACCTGGCGTGGGGTTTTCAAACCTCAAAGCCCATCCTCAGTGACCCGCCTCTTCCAACAAGGCCACACCTCCTTCCCAAACAGTTCCAGTAACTGGGGACCAAGCATTCAAACTATGAACCTGCCTATGGGAACCACTCCCATTAAACCATCACGGGTGCTGACAGACTGGCCTGCTCAGGCAGCCTGAAGCAAAGCCCAGGTGGTATCTAGGTCTGTTGTACATCTAAGCTTCCCAGGTTTATTTTCCCAGCTCGTTGTTTCCATGTGAACCTTCTACTCACTCCTTCAACATCTTTTTCTTTCAGAGGTTCCCTTGTCTGTCCTGTCCCATTGGCTGTCTGATTCACGTCAACATCTGACACTTACTTTCCAGTCACCTCCAAACCAGCCCATCTTTCTGACAGGGTTTCCTATTACAGATGTCATCACACATTCAAAAGGACCTTGTTGAACATTTAATTGTGGTTAAAGAATGTTTCATTGCAGGGGGATGACTCTGAAAATGGTACAATGTCAGTGTACCCCAAAGGGCCACACTCCCTGTGTAGAGATCTCTTAACACTTTAGTTTTGAACAGCTGCCTCAAGGACTCCAAAGAATGCTTTTTTTCTATCATTTCTCTAGAGAGATGTCAAATGAACATACAATTTCTGAAGAAGAATCTTTACATTAAAATATAACATGGTTGTCAGTTGTGTGTCTCTTCCATGACTTTTGATCTGGTCTGTTTACTCCTTTACCTGCTGGTCCATGCAACAGTGACAGATGAATAGCAAAATGGAAACATTTTGATGTCTGTGGTCATTTCCAAATTGTTAAATGTCTCTTTTAAGTTTTGAAAATAATGTTGAGGTGTGCTAACTAATTCTTCCATCTCTGAAAACCACAACTAGGCATGCAGTCAACAAATTTCTCTCTCTCTCTCTCTCTCTCTCTCTCTCTCTCTCTCTCTCTCTCTCGCTCTGATGAAACACCGTGACCAAAAAAGCTAGTTGGGGAGGAAAGGGTATATTTGGTTTACACTTCAGCATTGCTGTTCATCACTGAAGAAAGTCAGGACAGGAACTCAAACAAGTCAGGAACCTGGAGGCAGGAGCTGATCCAGAGGACATGGAGGGATGCTGCTTACTGGCTTGCTCCCCCTGGCTTGCTCAGCCTGTTTTCTTATGGAACCCCGGACCACCAGCCCAGGGATGGCACCATTCACAATAGGCTGGACTCTCCCTCAAGGATCTCTAATTAAGAAAGGGCCTTACAGCTGGATCTTATGGATACATTTTCTTAATTGAGGTTCCTTCCTTTCAGATAACTCTAGTTTGTGTGTCAAGTTGATGTAAGACTATCAAGCTCACTCATGCGCGCGCACACACACACACACACACACAATTTTGGTGATGTGCAAATATATGGAAATAATTGTGCTGTCAGTCCCCTACTGGTCAGATGAGTTTGCATCGTAGAAGGATCAGTAAGAAATTTGTCATTTTCTTATGAAAGAAACCTCATTTTATTTGCTTTTTTTTTTCTTTTTTTTTCCTTTTTTTTTTTTTGCTAAAGATGATGTGCAAGGGAGCAGAAACTTGGCATTCAGCCACAGAGCCTGTGGTTTGAATATTTTACATCTGTCAATGGGATTCCTTTTGGCATCTTATCAGAACACAATGAATTTGATTTTGGAGAGGCAGGGAGATCCTCTACACTGTTTTTCTTGCCACAGAAACAGCTATTGTGTGGCCCAGCGAGTCACTTTGAATTCCTCCAGCTCACGGTCCCATCCTCACTTGTGAAACAGTTTATACTGCCTCCAGCTTCTGACATTTCCATTTGATGTGATTCTATTGAAAGGGAATCGTAGCACCTGAGATTTAATTTAAAGCCTGTTTATTGTAATAAGCAGACGCTGTGAGTGCTGCTGGTCTGAATCTCTGAGGGATGAAATGGATGAATTCGAAAAAATATATTTAGAGGGGATGAAACAAGCCAGGAGAATTGGCCTCAGCAGGGAGAGGACAGCTACAGAAAAGGGGATTTGTGTGTTATGGTGGTCCAGTCTGCCGTACTGTTAAGAAGGAGAATGAAGAGAGCTCTTTCAGTCTGTCCCCTGAATGGTGCAAAATCAAGACCAGTGCTTATAAAAAGCAGAGGAGGGAGAGTTCTGTCAACCTAACTGTGAGTCTTCTGTCACTTCCATCTGTCCCCCAGTAGAATGGGCTCCCTCAAGTAAGTCGCTGAAGTCACCACCGATAACAACCTTGTCTGGCAAGACAACTGAGGTTCAGAGAGGCCAAGATGTCTGCCTGAGTTGGGATTTCTATGGCTCTGATGAAACACCATGACCAAAAAAGCTAGCTGGGGAGGGAAGGGTTTATTTAGCTTACATTCGGCATTGCTGTTCATCACCGAAGGAAGTCAGGGCAGGAACTCAAACCGGGCAGGATCCTGGAGGCAGGAGCTGATCCAGAGACCATAGAGGGGTGCTGCTTACTGGCTTGCTTTACCTGGCTTGCTCAGCCTCCTTTCTTATAGAACCCAGGACTACTAGCCCAGGGATGGCACCATTTACCTTTGTCTGGGCCCTCCCCCATTGATCACTAATTGAGAAAATGCCTTGCAGCTGGATCTCATAGAGGCATTTCCTCAGCTGAGGCACCTTGCTCCCTGATGACTCTCTCTTGTATCAAGTTGACAAAAAACCAGGCAGTACATTCCCCTAAGCTATCTCCCCCTTCTAGGTCTCCCATACTTCACAGTTTCCATGCCTTATGTACTTCTCAGCCTCAATCTAAGTAATCCATGCCCGTGTCTACCTTTTCTGCTAGGAAGTCTTCAAAGAAGTTAGCAGTCATCTCTGAGTACTGTGTCCTCTTCCTGCAGCTCCTTTGCTACTCTCTGAAAGAGGCCAATGCCTGGCACTCCCATCTTCTTAGAGTAAAAAACATATAGAGGTTTATTTTGCTAAAACACATCATCCATCTAGGGATGTGGCAATAGTTCTGGGCAATATGCAGATTCCTCACTACTGGCTTCATGTGGATGGGTGGCACTGTGTGGGAGGAGTGCAAAATGAACATGGACACAACGCAGCAAATAAGATCGACAAAGAATTAGTCTATCAATCAGCAAATGCCAACTGAGGCTTCTCAAAAGAAAAGTATGCTCGTGTGTGCACAGGTGCACGTTTGTGTGTGGGTGTGTGTCTATATACTAGGGAAGCCAGAGGAAAGCACTGGGGATATCATTTCTCAGGAGCTGTTGTTGTGTTTACCCACCCAAGGATGGGCACCAATGGAGAAGAAGTAAGCAATTTCTACCAAAGTCCAACTTGGTGAACTAATGAGTTTATTAGGGTTATTTACAAGAGTGTTGTTGGCAAGGGGTTACTTACAGGAGCATGGGTGTGCTGGCTAGTTTTATTTTAACTTGACACAAGATAGAATCATTTGGGAAGATGTAACCTTAATTGAGAAAATGACCCCCACCAGATTGGCCTATGAGAAAGCTTGTGATTAATTTTCTTGATTGGTGATTGATCTGAGTTTTGAGGACAGAATTAAGGCCTTCCTGTTTGCAAGGTAAAGGCTTTACTGGCTGAAATAAGAAAAATGAAGAGTTTATGTTTAGAATTTGAAAGATAACAAAGAACACATATGCATACTCCCTAGGTCAAGTTGTAAGGTAAAAAGATGTCACAGGAGACAGGCATGCTGTCCTGTGTTTTCTTGTGTGGCCATCTCTGACCGTCTCTGTCTAATCCCCATGTCTTAGTTTTGTTTTCTGCTGTTGGATAAAATACCCTGACAAGAGCAATTAAGGGAATAAAGGGTTTATGTTGTTCGAATCTTAAATGGTCTTTTAATAAAAAACCCAGAGACAGATATCAGGGTGAAAGCTGAAAGCTCAGAGAAGCAGAACAGCCAGCCACTAGTTCTTACCTCTATGAAATCCTCAGCCTAAAGAGAGTGAGTTCCTGCCTCCTCACACCTTATATACCTTTCTCTGCCCTGCCATATTTCCGTCATGGGATTAAAGGTGTGTGTGCTTCCCAAACAAAGGCATGCAATCTCAAGTGCTGGGATTAAAGGTGTGTGCCACCACTGCCTGACCTCTATGTCTAATTTAGTGGCTGGCTCTGTCCTCTGATCCTCAGGCAAGTTTATTAGGGTCCACAATACATCACCCCAGGTTTGCTCTGCTCAACTCAGGCTATAGTCCATCAGGGAAGGGAAATCACCGCAGCTAGAACTTGAAGGAGCTAGCGCATTGCATCTGCTGTCAAGAAGCAGAGAGCGATAAACACATCCTGCTGCTCTGCTCAGTGTAATTCCAGTATCCCCACCAAGGAATTGCGCCATTCACAGTGGTGGTCATCTCATTTGAATGGCTGTAATCAGGATAGTTTCCAACAGGCACACCCAGACTCTCATCTCCCTGATGATTCTATATTCTGTTCAGTTGACAACACTAACCATCATATCCTCCTTTTTCTAGGAATTTCCTACATCTTGACCAAAGTTACTCACATGAGAATTGCTCTGAAACTCCAGCTGACACAGCTGATTAGTTTAGAAATGGCTCTTTATCTTAGATTTGGCCAATGAAACCATTCACTGGAGCTTTGAGAATTTACATACCACCACCACCACCACCACCACCACCACCACCACCACCACCACCACCACCACCACCAACAACAACAACAAATGTGTCGATTTCAGTGACCAGATCTTTAAGATAGAGAAAGGCAGGACCATTCAAGGCTGATGCTCCCTAGTCATAGATACAGTGTTCAGTAGAAGATTCAAAGGCAGCACAGAGCAGAGAAACCAGCAGAGAGTGAGGACTGGGCAGGCTCCAGCTTATGGTCCTCAGAGTCCCAGCTGGTCCCTTAGCTCAACTCAGTATACTCTTCCACTGTGGAGAAGTCTTGGAGATTGGTGACAGGGGACACCCTGATGAAGTGTTCTTATGGTTTGAATATGAAATGCCCCCAATCAAATCTTACTTTGAATGCTTGGTCTCTTGCTGATGGCACTGTTTGGGGAGACGGGAGACAATTTTTTAAGAGGTAGGGCCTATCTTAGGGAAGATGGCTGCTCAGATATACTCTTGAAGGTTATACTAATTCCCCAGTTTCTTCCCTCTCTACTTCCTGTCTGCCAAGAAGTCACCAATCTCTTCTACCACATGTTCCTGCTGACATGAAGCTTGGTCCAAGCACACAGCACCAAAGAACATGTACCAACCTTTCCTGAACTGCGAACCTGGGTAAATCCTTCCAACCTGTTGCTGTCAGATATTTGATCACAGAGATCCAAAGTCCAGCACAATGCCCGTCCTCCCCACATCTACCTCACATTTTTCACTTGCATTGAAAGGATAGATTTCTCTGATTTGTTTCTTTTTATTGGAATGGAACCTCCTTTATCAAAAGTGTAATCTGAATTATTCCATGACAATTTCTGAATGATATTAAGTGTTTTGGGGGGAGCAAAGGAATTTAGAAAATCTCTTTCTTGGCAAAACCTGCTTTGTCTGGTTACAAATTTCCGTTTTACCCATCTGTCCAGGACAATAATTCTTTTCTTTTTCCTTGAAGACCTGTCTTGATTTTGTTACCTTCACCTTAGGCAAGGCAGATGGGCAATTTAGATTGATTATACAGATTGTGCGTGCAGAAATATGAGAGAGAAAAGCTCATTAATAGAATTAAATGTTACTCTGGTAATTATTCTTATTTTATGGAGAAGGAATCAGAGGCTCAGAGACATGAAGTGATGTTCCTAACTCACAGATGAGAAATGACAAAAGAAAGACTGAGATCCCAGCATATGCCATTTTTTTAATTAAGAAATTTTTTTCATTCATTTTACACATCAATCAAAGATTCCCCTCTTCCCTCCTCCCCCTAGCCTCCTCCTCTCAACCCACCCTTCACTCCCCCCCCCATAAGAAGGCAAGGCCTCCCATGGGGAGGCACATCCAGCAGAGGTAAGTCGCAGCCCTTCCCCCTGCCTCAAGGCTGCAGGAGGTGTCCCATCATCAGTAGTGGGCTTCAAAAAGTCCACTCAAGCACCAGGGATGGATTCTGATCCTACTGCCAGGGGACCCCGCCCCCCCCCCCCAAGCAGATCAAGCTACACAATTGTCTTGCCATATAGAGGGCCTAGTCCAGTCCCATGCAGGCTCTACAGACATTGATCCAACTTTCATGAGTTCCCACTAGTTTGGTTTGGTCGTCTCTGCATATGCCATTTTTAAGGGAATGAAAAGGGCTGCCTATGTAGCCTTCCTACACTACCTGCCCCATCTTGTTTGATGGTTCTGCTGCCTTTTACATCTGCTCACCGAACTCCATGTGAGCACCCACTCACCTTTCCCTGCCCGGTGAGTTCACAGTGAATTTCATTTCATGCAAATTCTTGGTGCTGAGTTGTTTTCCCTTTCTCTTTCCCCTCTTTTATTCTTTCAAGGTCTATTTGTGTGTGTGTGTGTGTGTGTGTGTGTGTGTGTGTGTGTGAGAGAGAGAGAGAGAGAGAGAGAGAGAGAGAGAGAGAGAGAGAGAGAGAGAGAGAGAGAGAGAGAGAGAGAAAGTGCCTATGGAGGCCAGAGAGGGCATCTGTGGAGCTGCTCAAGTTACAGGTGGTTGTGAGTCGTCTAACAAGGGTGGTGGGAACTGAACTTGGGTCCTCTGGAAGAACGGCAATTGCTGTTAACTATTGAGACATGTCTCCACTCCTTCCTTCTCTTCTCCCGTCCTTCCTGGAAAAGAGGGTGTCATAAAACTGGCTGTGGTGATTTGAATAAGAATGGCTCCCAAAGGCTCGTATGTTTGAATGTTTAGTCACTAGAAAATGATGTTATTTGAAAGGATTAACAGGATTAGGTGTGGCCTTGTTGGAGGAAGTGTGTCACTGGGGATAGGCTTTGAGGATTCAAAAGCCCATGCCAGGCTCTCTCTCTCAGCCTGAAGATTAGGATGTAGCTCTCAGCTACTGCTCCAGTTAATGCTTGCATGCCCCCACGCTCTCTGCTATGATGATAATGGACTAAATCTCTGAAACTGTAATGGTTATGGTGTCTCTTCACAGGAATACAGTGACTAAGACACGGTCTAAGTTGCCTGTCTGTGGGACTCTGTCTTTTTTTTTTCTGTTTTTTTTTTTTTTTTTTTTTTTTTTTTTTTTTTTTTTTTTTTTGGAGACAGGGTTTCTCTGTGTAGCTTTGGAGCTTGCTCTGTAGACCAGGCTGGCCTTGAACTCACAGAGATCTGCCTGCCTCTGACTCCCGAGTGCTAGGATTAAAGGCATGAGCCACCACCACCCGGCTGGACTCTGTCTCATTTAGGCACAGGGATATCCTGGAATATCAAGAGGTGGAAGAATCCATGATCTTGGAGTGAGATCTCCAGAGCCTTTGAAGAAATTCTGTGGAGAGGATATTACAATTTCCAGAGTGATGGAAGTGAGCATTTTGAGGTCCTTTAACCTCATCTCCTGACAGGCTGACCCAGCAGGTCTCTGAGGCTTATTTGACCTTGTTCCCACTCCATGTGTTCCTAAGGTATAAAGATCATAGCTATTTTATTTCCTTCAATCTGGAACCTCACATAGTCTCTCCACTTCATAGAAGCAGTAAGTAAATGATTTATTTGACCTAGTTGTCCAAGAAAATGGATCTAGTAGAATTCAGTGACAGAAGTCTCACTGAGGAAGGCTTAGGAGAAAGTGTAGAAATATGAGACTTTGGCTGCATATTCAAGAAATGAGCAGCAAGGTAGCATGGTTGAGTATTAATCATGATTGTTTTGAGGAAAAAATATGTGGCTAAGCAATGTGAATGGGCAAAGGAGAAGGAAAGCATTTGGAAAAAAAATCTTGTTTGATTATATATTCACTCCAACCAAACAATTCATATTAAACTGATCCTAAGCATAAGTACTTTGTCACCTCATTTGTGATAACTGAAAAGTCACATTGCTTCTTAACATCATTCAGAACATTCTAGAGCATTCTACATACAGTTTTCAGTTTACCAGGTATGCTGGTTAATTTTTATTAGTTCAGTTGACACAAACTGGGGTCACTTGGGATGAGAACTCCTCAATTAAGGAACCCCCTCTCTCAGATTGACCTGTAGGCATTTTCTTGATTAGTGATTAGTGTTGGAGAGTCCAGCCCATTATGGGCAGTGCCACCCCTGGGCAGGTGGTCCTGGGTTGCATAAGAAAGCTACCTGAGCAAGCCACAGGGGAGCAAGCTAACAAGTGTTCTGTGTTGCCTCTGCTTTGGTTCCTGTCTCCAGGTTCCTGCTGTGAGTACCTGCCTTGCCCTTCCTCACTGATGAACTGTAAAGTGTAAGCTGAAACAAACCCTTTCCTCCCAAAGTTGGTTTTGGACATCGTTGTATCACAGCAGTAGAGAAACAAGGAGGACAGAAGCCGACTGTACCTGACTGGCTGCTGCTCTAGTCTCCAGTCCCAACCCGTCTACGTTCCAGGACTCTATGTTCCAGCCATATTGAGTTGCCTGCAGTTTCCAAAAGGTACTATGCTCTTTCACGTCTGTTATCTGCCATCTAGCACCATTTTTCTCCATGTGAAATTTCCTCTCTCACTTCCTTCCTGCTTGGATAAGCTCTCCTCTCAGCATAAGTAATAACATCTCCTCTAAAAAGCCCCTTTACCACCCAGCCATTCTGGTATTCCTGGATCAATCTGAACTTTTTTTTTTTATATTGCTTGTCCCATGTTATAGAATGATTTTTTTTTTCTTCAGTGACTGCCTAGATTCTGGGATGTTAATCACAAGGACACTCTTTTTTTGTTTTGTTTTTGTTTTTTTTGCCTCTGATCCCAGTTTCTCAGCCTGTCTCCTGATGTAATGGCAATAATTTTAGATCAGCTGAATGAAGCAAGGGCAGAGAATGCTGAGCCATTTATAACACTATTTCAAAATACTACAGCCTGTCTCCATTTTATACCTTTAAAACACGTATTTTATTGTTGGTTGTTTTTATGGCTGTTTGGTTCTGAAGTCTCTTTTCCCCTCACATCACTGTGTGCGTCATTTCAGAGCTGCACAGAGTTCTTTAGAGGTAACAGGGCTGGACAGAAAATGCTTCAGTCTTTCTTTCAACATAATTGCCACATGTAAGGACCATATCTTAGTCCTACATGTACAGCACCTAAGCAGGTTCATCAGTTCCCCAGTCCTGGCTGTTTCTAGTTTCAAGATAATCTTTCAGGTACTGATAAACTTCTTGTAGAGAAGATGTATCAATGAAGATACATTTTTTTTTCACCATAGAATGAATTCCATGGGATAACCTCTCCAAACTGATATTCTTTGCCTGAAGAAATGGTTTTTAAAGACCATTTCTTTAACACCTTTTAAAGGTTTATTTTCATTTTATGTGTATGAGGTGTTTGTGTGTATGTCTGTCTATATACTACTTGCATGCTTGGTGCCCAGAGAGGCCAGAAGAGGGTATCAGATCCCTGGGAATTGGAGTTATAGACAGTTGTGAGTCACAATGTGGGTGTTGGGAATTGAACCTGGGTCCTCTGGAAGAGCAGCCAGTGCTCTTAGCCACTGAGCCATCTCTCCAGCCTGTGTTACTGTTTCTAAAATGAATTCTGTAAAGACTGTGCAACTTGGAACTGCCACCACCATTTCTATTTTATCTTGTTTCTCCTAACTGGGTTTTGCTATTAATTACTTGTTTGCTTTTGGCTCTGTTAGGGATTGAATGTAGGGTATGGAGTACACCAGACAGGAGTCTGACCACTGAGCTATATCCCTAACTCTGTTTTGCCACAAGAAGAAAAAAAAATGGGTGTACTGCTTTCAAAATGGATTTGTGTTGAGCAACGTGTGCGTGCATGTGCGTATGCGTGTGCATGTGTGCATGTGCGCGCGCGCGCGTGTGTGTGTGTGTGTGTGTGTGTGTGTGTGTGTGTGTGTGTGTATGCATGTGTCAGTATGAGTGTATGAAGCCAGAAAGGGACCTCAGAGCTACATGCTTGTTATGTGGTTGCTAGACCTTGAACTCCCATTCTCATGACTGTACAGCAGGTGCTTTTAACTTCTGAGCCGTATCTCCAGCCCCTGAACAGGATTTATGATGTTAGTCTACATAAATTAGATATTCAGAATATTTGAGTGTACATTTCTTAAATCACTATGAAGAATATATTTTCCCGTGTCACAGATTGCGTTCTATTATGTAAATCATGTACAGAGGGCACTAGAAGGAGGAGGGCGGCAAATGTCAATACAGAAAGAGCTGATATAATTGATAGAGCAATCTACAAAACTTACCAAAGAGCAGGAGGGGAGTTAGTACCTGTAACTACAGAGGGATGGATCCTCTTAAGAGAAATGTAAGATAAAACAAGGCTAGTAAGAAGTGTGATATACCATAATGCTGGGTAGATAAAACAAGGCGAGTAAGAAGTGTGATACACCGTGATGCTGGGAAATGGTCAACCTTAACCGGGCATTTGATGTGTTAGAGTCAATGGGTTAATTGCTTTCCATGGATTTCCTCTCTTGGAGGCGTGTTGGGTGAGGCAGTGAAGGAGTAATGCGAGTCAGTGTCTTTCTCTGAACTTTACTGCCCTTGAGCTGAAAACGGAATCAGCACTTGCAAGTGAGAGAGGAGGAAGGAAAGGAATGCGTGGAGGAGGAAGAGGGGAGCTGGAGGATAAGGAAGGTCGCCAGGGCCTTAGCTTTGCTGCTGGCTTGCATGAACAAGCAAATCCACACAGCCACCATCAGAGCTGGGTTTCTGCACACCCGTGTTTTGTCTTCCCCACAGCTGGCCCTGATTAGTCTGGGCATTAGCCCTTCCCCGAAGCTGCTGCCCCTCAGGAGCCCGTTCTCCTGCCCTTTGCCCAGGCTTTTGATCAGAGGGTGCCAGGCACTAAAGCGGCAGCTAGGAAGCTGCCCCTTAGGGCTTCCCGGGAAGGCTTCAAAGGTTGGAAAGCAATTTGCAGCTTTTGTGTGCAAGGCCAGGAGATTTGAGGAGGGAGTGCTCCAGTTGGTAGGGGAGCTAATTAGGCCTGCGAGCTGTTTGGCCACCTCACCTTCACTTGAAAGCCCTCTAGGATGATGAGGTCCGGGAGGATGGGGACCACTTTGTGCTCAGTGGGCAGTGTTCCGCTGCTGTGCAAGTGGCAGGTTTGGGAAAGGAGGTCTGGGGAAACCAGTACTTAATGCGCCCCGGGAGATTAGCCAAATGGGCTCCCTGTGAACAGCTGACCTGCAGTAGGCTAGGCTAAGGCACAACACTATAATGCTATACAGTTTGGGGAGGTGCCTTGCTATGCGCAAGTACAGATTCTGGACCACTGAAGATGGTTGTGCTCTTGTGAATGAAAGCTATTCACCCTTATCAATGAATTAACTGTTTCCATAGTGACTGAAGCACTTTTTTCGGGGTGGGGGAGGGGTGT
Source organism: Peromyscus eremicus (assembly GCF_949786415.1). Classification (NCBI taxonomy): domain Eukaryota; kingdom Metazoa; phylum Chordata; class Mammalia; order Rodentia; family Cricetidae; genus Peromyscus; species Peromyscus eremicus. The sequence goes on along the minus strand of NC_081436.1, from coordinate 41,147,139 downwards.
TGTGAAATTGATTACAATTCTCTAAGTGGCTTTTTCAGGGGGAATGCCAGAAAATTACAAACAAACAAACAAACAAACAAACAAATAAACAAAACATTTGGATTATCTGTAAACTGTGAGAATGCTTGCTGATTGTTCTGGGAGAAGAGTATTTGGAAGATGTGCTATTTAGTCACGTTTAGGGATACAGAGTATATGTTGAGCTATAGTAGGGGTCTCATTTCTAAGATTAGACTTTGCCTCATTTTGAAGTTTCTGCAAGTGTGTGTGGCCCTACACAACTAACTATCACTCTCAGTGTGGTGCTCTGTGGGAATAATCATGGAGTCTCCTAAGACTGTGAATGATGAGTAAGTATCTAAGCCAGGAAGGCAGAGCAAATGTCCAGTAAGGTTAGCTGTTAGCACATGAACAATCCTGGACCTGCAGAAGGTCTTGAGTTTGATCGCCAGCACTACAAACTAAACAAATGAATACATTAACGGCCCTTTCTAATTGTTACCAAAGTGACAGGCAGCAATGCATTTCAGCCCCCAGCTCTGCCCGTCTTTAGTCTTCCATCTGTATTCCACTGGCGGTGTGCAGTGGCACTGGATTCATCCCAGTCCTGACACCAGTGGTTTAGGCAGTGGTCCTGACTGCTAGCTTAATTAGTGCATCTTGGATCTTAACTTGGGGCTTGAAGCCACTGGGAACGACTGGGTAAATGTATATATATATATATATATATATATATATATATATATATATATATATACATGCTAAAGAGTTGGGTAAATGCTACAACTTAATTGTTCAAGGGATCATTAGTTTGCCTTCCTTCCTTCTCTCCCTTCCTTCCTTCCTTCCTCCCTTCTTCCCTCCCTCCCTCTCCCCTCTCTCTCTTTCTTTCTTTCTTTCTTTCTTTCTTTCTTTCTTTCTTTCTTTCTTTCTTTCTTTCTTGTGTTCTTTGTATTTTAATCTGCTTTCTCCTGTCCTTTCTATGTGCACCGTGGTAAGTTTACAGCCCTCTGCAATGGACTTGGGACCCAAGTATTCTCCTGAAAGGTCTTTGTTGTCCTGGCTGCAAATTCCCCTAAGCTGACATGATGGGAGCCATAAGCCTAAGTGACCCTTGACACACATGCCACCATATTTGGGCTCCTCTCCTCTTTTCCTAGATCTAGGCCTTGCTTAAGTCTCCATAGCACCAGAGCCTGTTCTCATAAATAACAGATCCTCATCTCAGAAATCAGGTGACCACGCTGCAGTTAGGCAAGAATAGATAATCCTCATAGCAACATTCCCTGCTGGCTGAAAAACCCATGATTAAAATTCCCTCCTTGCTTGCACCCCCCTTTTGCCCTTGCCTATATATGCCTTAAGAGGAAAATGAAATTTTGGAGCTTGATCAGACATCCTGTCTTGCTCTCATTCTTTGCATCTCTTGTCCCTCTCATTTGCCCGCCCTCCCTTCAGGTCTCCATTGAAGACCCCGATGGCTGGGGCACTGACATACTTCCTTTCCCCTAGTAACTTCTCTGTCTTGTGCTCCTGGGCTTAGCATTTATGGATAGGCAATGGCACATGGTGTATTAGTTAGGGATCTCTAGACTCACAGCTTATGGAATGAATTTCCTCTCTCTCTCTCCCTTCCCTCCCCTCTACACACACACACACACACACACACACACACACACACAGATACAGACACAGACACATATGTAAAGTCTTAAACAGATGAAGTAAATCTAATTTCAAAGTCATGGAAAGCATTTATGACAACAAGGAACTCTGCTTTGTGCTTCTTTATGGGCTCTAGTGCCTGTGATTAATAAAAGAAATCAGACATGTAGGCAAAACTCAGGTTGGGGCACTTAAAATTGAGTTCCAGTTCTATAAACTATTTCTGTGACTGTGCACAAACCACATGGAGGGGACTGAGTCATTGTCATTATATTTTTCTTTAATTCTCTAAGGACAATTAACTTTAGCTATTTTAACATATATGGTCCAGCCACTTTGTAGTCTTTGCTAAATCTGCCGTTACAGCCCTTCAGAAAGAGTTTTATGGAATTATTTTTTTCCTGAGTATTTCCTGTTTTTTTTTTTTTTGCATAACATATAATACATTCTGTCCACGTTCATTCTTCCATCCCCCTTACCCTACCCCCACCCCACAACCCACTGTCTTCTTGCCACCGGGTCCTTATCCCACCCTCTTGTCTTTTTGTTTTTCTTTTGTTTGGGGTTTTGAGCCACTGTGTTTGACCAGGGCCATTCTCATGGGCACAGGTGTGAAGCTACCCACAGGAGCATGGGTAACTTCTCAATGGCCACATCACTGAAGACAATGACTTCCTATTCCCCGGCAGCCTTGGATGGCCATTGTCACCCCGTGGGCAGGGTCCTATGAGCCCTTCCCTCATCTGTGACAGAATGGAACTCAATCTTGTGCAGGCTCTTTGTAAACAACCATAGCTATTATGGATTCATGTGTGATATGGCCATGTTATGCCATGACAGCATTGCTTAGCCCTTTGACTTACTGTCCAGCCTTTACAGTCTTTCTCTTCCCCATTCTGTGATGTTCCCTGAGCCACAGAAGGGGTGACATTGGTGTCCAATTTAATGCTGAACATTCAATTGTCGCTTGTTCTTGTACCTTGTTCAACTCTACATTGAACTGATTGATGTTCCTCACTAGAACTTTCTTGGTTGAGACTGAGGACTATATTTGTCTATGGTTACCAACACAAATATTTAGGAGGCAGGTTAGCAATGTGTCCATTTAGCAAAACAAAAAATTAGGTTTATCCTTAGTTCCTATGACTGCTTAGTTGTGGGGCCTTGGCTCTGGCCCATGGTACTGGATATGAACTCCCTCCTACAGAGCAAGCCTAAAACCCAAATAGAAAGATTGGTGACCCTCATAATAGTTGGGTCACTATTATACCAGTAATTACAACTTGCCTTGGAAGTTGGTATTATAGTTTTCAGGGTTTAAAGCTTGGAAAAATCATTGCTGCCTCTTCTCTTCCAGCAGCCTAGGTAGCAATTTCTGGCACCATGAAAGCTAGCCAGCAGGAAGTTTTCAACTCAGATCCAGCATGGTTCTCTGTATTCTGTAGCCAAGCTATGTGGTATCTTCAGCAATAGGCCTTTTAATCCAGTTATGGTAGGCAACTCAGGATAATGGTACACTTGAATAGTTTTAGGGTGCTTCTGGGACCTTCTTGGCCAACAATTCCTAGGAAGATATCTCACATCTGACACTGGGATTTTTGTTCAGTAACGCATGGCTTCTAGATCAATATTATCCATTCATGCATGATAACTCCGTTCAAAATCTTTTTAAAAAATATATGTTTTTGTTGGTTTATAAAATAGTAGGTTTCCATGTGACTAACTTCTGGATGCATCTCTGGTTTTGGATAACCTGCCTCCTGCACCCCATCTTCTCTCTCTCTCTCTCTCTCTCTCTCTCTCTCTCTCTCTCTCTCTCTTTTGGTTTTTTGAGACAGGGTTTCTCTGTGTAGCTTTGTGCTTTTCCTGGATCTCACTCTATAGACCAGGCTGGCCTTGAACTCACAAAGATCAGCCTGCCTCTGCCTCCCGAGTGCTGGGATTAAAGGCGTGCGCCACCACCACCTGGCGTACCTCATCTTCTCTCCCATCCCCTATGCCCATCCCTGTTTAGACCTTGTTATCCTCAGTATGCTCTCCTTATATTTTCATAGGATGTGTTCTACCGTCTCTACTACCCCTTGAGGCTCCTCCCCTTCACCTACCACTGTCAGGGTCTCTCGGTCACTTCCAGGTTTCTACAGACATTTCAAGTTAAACTAATCTAAAAATTTGAGGGTCAGGGGAGATCATGGTAGAGGGGGAGGAACAATGTAAGAGCCAGAGGAAGGAGAAGTACTGTCAAACGGTGGCTTCGGGACACCGGGACAGGCATCACTGTTCCCTACATCAGTTCACAGCAGCTGCAATTATCTCATAAGATCAAGAGAGTTACAATTTCAGCATGAAGCAGGGAGGGGCTCCCAAGGTCCCTCCCCTACCTGAGGTGCTAATGGCAGTTGGTGGCTGCTGAAGGAGGGAGAATCATTTCTCTTTTGGGGGTAATAGCCATTGGTAGGCTGCCCATGCCACAGTAAATGAGCTCATGCACATGCCCATATGGGTAGCTATGATGAGAACCTCAATAATCTATATATATCAATTTATTAAGAAGTTCTATGGGGGAAAACAGACTCAATGATATAGGATAAGGTAAATCCAGTTGCAGAGTCCTTGGAAAGCTGGGGACCGATCACAGGCTGCTTCATGTTACCTGATCTATTGGATTCACCACCCAACAGACCTCCACCTCCTTTCTCCTCTCTTTTAAGGGGTCAGGTAGGCAGATAAGAAGCACCGCCTCTAGATGGCCAGATAGCTCAAGGTCATGGGTGGAGCAAATTTCCACTACAGGTAGCACTAATTGGACTTAGTGGTTTATTAAAAGCCAAACAATACAAGAAATTGGGAGAGACATGGAGACATGTTGTGGGGTTGTAGGAGAAGCTGGAGGGAGTCAGTGGGAAACGGATATGGCCAAGATACATTGTATACCATTCTGGAATAAAAATAAAATGTAAGAAAAAAAATTCAAGTCTAGGATCCATATATGAGAGAGAGAGAGAGAGAGAGAGAGAGAGAGAGAGAGAGAGAGAGAGAGAGAGAGAGAAAATGAAGTGTTTGCCGTGTTCCTGCTGGGTTGCCTTACTCAGTAAATAATATTTTCTAATTCCATCCATTTCCCTGAACACTCATTTTTCTTTATTGCTGAATATGTACCACATCTTCATTCTCCATTCATCAGCTGATGGGTGTGGTTCCTCCATATCATATACTAGTCATATTAACAATTATTATTTTCAGCACCTCTGAAATCTAGATTTTTTTCTAAGTCACTTGAATCTAAGCCGAGTGTTTAGTTTTCTGCATGCTACCCATCTCCCTCCCTGATTCACAGTTCTCAGTTTTATATTCACCTCTTCTCCTGTGGCTGCTCCTATTTCTGTATTGATTTTGGTAAACCAGTGACTTGGGAGGAGATTGTGCTCAAACACCTGGAGCCCATGAAGCTCCCACTTCCTGCTCATGGGTGTCTTTCAAACATGGTGTGCAGTCAATGTGCAAGCAGTTCTTGTGTCTGTATTTCTGAGCATTGGGCTATTCATGGATTTCTCATCAGCCAGGGCTGTGTTGAGAGCTTATGCTTTGTTCAGTGGCTCTCTCCTCTCTCTCTGAACTTTCAGGATGCAGTCAGGTCTGTGACCTCAGGCAGAGCTCTTGGATGCCCCTCCTGTCACACGCTAAGATTCTCACTTTCTGTCCCAAATCCAATTTGCCCTCTTTGAAAAAAATGGCTGGGCCGGAGAGATGGCTCAGCAGGTAAGAGCACTAGCTGTTCTTGCAGAGGTCCTGAGTCCTGAGTTCAATTCCCAGCAACCACATGGTAGCTCCCGACCATCTGTAATGAGATCTGGCGCCCTCTTCTGGTATGCAGGCAGAACACTGTATACATAAGAAAAAAATTGCTGCTGATTTTTAGTCTCACTTTCAAAATAGCAACAAAGATTTAGAAGTTGTTTTTGATGAAATCAATGGCTCTTCACTTGAGTCTACAAATGGATCTCTACAAGCAAGGGATAATGTCTGCCTCTATTGTGTGTTTGTCTTCTTTGATCTCAGCCGTCAGTCACCTTAGATTCCAGCAGCAAGCCTGGTAGATATGAAACCTCCCCTTTCTTCCTCTCTCCCCCTCTTCCTCCTGCTCCTCTTCCTCTTCTGTAGCATGCAGGATCTCCTACATGCTAAGTCAGTGCCCTAATACTGAACTATATCCCCAGATTTTCTTTTTCTTTTTTTAGACACTTACTAGTTTGCCCTTGAACTTACTTTGTGGCCTAAGTTGGCCTTGGACTTGTAATCCTTGTAACTTAAACTCTCAAGTGACTGTGACTACAAGTCTGCACCATCAGGGCTAGTGTGGATAAATATCTTCTGACAAGAGCTACCCCCCCACTCCCAATAATTATTTTCTTACTGTTCAAGGCTTATTCGATCAGTCCTGAGTGATCAACAAGATGGTGTTCTGAACAAAGCAAAGCAAGTATAAATGCTTTCCCACCCTCATTTCTGCTGCTTCTCATATCATCTGGGTGCTCACCAGACAGGACTTCCCTGACTGTGAAGGACACTCGTGCCTCTTGTCTTCTCGGTGTAGGTACATGGATTAAAATTTCTACCTCCTTTTAACCATTCATTTTTTTTTTTTCTCCTGGCCAAGTAGCTGGATCTGATTTATTGGGTCATGCAATAAGAATTAAGCATCTGGGGCTGGTGAGGTGGCTCAGAGGTTAAGAGCAGTGGCTGTTCTTCCAGAGGTCCTGAGTTCAATTCCCAGCAACTACATGGTGGCTCACAACCATCCATAATGAGATCTGGTGCCCTCTTCTGGCCTGCAGGCCACATGCAGGAGGAATATCGTATACATAATAAATAAATAAATAAATAAATAAATAAATAAATAAATAAATAAATAAATAAATAAATAAATCTTTAAAAAAAAAAAGAATTAAGCATCTGGCCAGGGACTCCTGTAATAAAAAGCTCTTCCGATCCAGCTTTCCAGTAGACAATGGCGTCAGTGACTGCTGTCCTTACTCAAAGTATGGAGTTTTCCTTTACCTACCTTTCTTCTCTCTTTCCTTCTTTCCTTCTTTCCTCCTTCCTTCCTTCCTCCCTCCCTTCTTTTCCTTACTTCCTTCTTTTCCTCCCTCCCTCCCCCTCCCTCTCTTCCTTCCTTAATTTCTTCCTTCCTTCCTTCTTCTTTAACAAATACACCCTTTCCAGTTTGTTTCTTGCTTTTGTTTGGATTCTAGTATCCTATGATTGTTCATGGTAACTTTGTTGACCTTTACATGTAAGTACCCAAAGTTTTTTTTTGTTGTTGTTCTTTAAATAATGTTCTATTTTTAATTACTACGGTGACAGGATTCAACTGTTTTGTAAATAATAGTTTGGTGAAAATGATTCAGAGAGGAAGAACCAGAACTGGGTATGAAGAGTTCTCTTATGACAAAGGCTAAGACAAAGCAGAAAGTCCTGGTGATGTAGTCCAGGGGTGGAGAAGACTGAACTGTACCAGAGTATACCCAGAGAAGGGAGTCAACAGGTATATGGCACTCAGCACCAACAGACAAAAGGAATATTGACTTCCTTACGGTCACGTGCTTTGTGTCTGCAAGCTAGCTTATCAAGGGTAGCTCTCTGTTTGTATTGAAACTTTTTCATCTTCCCAAATTATAACACATGAAAAGGAGTGTATTTCCCACTGTTCACCACATTGCTAGCCCTGGAATAACACACACACACACACACACACACACACACACACACACACACACACACACACACACTGATTGATTTAAACAGTGTGTTCCTTCTGAGTCTTGCAATTCCAATTTTGATTCTAGCTGACTTTGCAGCCTCCGATAAGTCAAGTAGTTTTCTTGACTTTATTCCTTTCCTGTGGTCAGTGGGAATTCTAATCATATAGTAAATTAATAGGAAAAATGCTTCATTTTTCCTAAAGGAGTGTGATAAAGAGTAACATATAAACCTCAAGTGGATATAATCGGCAGTCCTTCAGTGAGCTCTGAATAATCATAAATTTCTCCAGCAACCAGCTTACAGAGGGAGTTTGGTAAGGTGAGTTTTCATTTTCCCATCACTGGGGGAGTAGGTGCCAAACTTCATCCTATGTTCAAAAAATGCCTAATGATTTTCAATAACCAGTGTGTTACATTTTAGAATGAGCACTTTAAAGTGAAGCATTAAACCGTAAGCCACATTCCAATATCTCAAGAGAAACAAGTAGACCTTAGATTCATGTGAAATTAATACATTTATTGTTTTTTTTTTTTCACAGCCAGATTTGCAGGAAGTCATTCTTCTGTTTTGCTTCATACGCGTGTTCTCAAAGCTTTGATGAAGACCCTCTTTAGAAGCAAGTAAAAGCTGGTCTAGAGGGCATTCAGAGTTCTTTAAGTTTTACACAAAATGAAACTCGTTTTCTTTGTAACTTCATGAAACAATCTAGAAGACGTTCACAGGCCTTAACCAAATAAGAATTTCCCCAGGAGTCTAGAGCAAGTTTTTGTGTAGAGACTTGACTTTGAAGGAGAAACACTGACACAGATTCAACATCTGGACTTCAGCTTCTTCCTGGCCAGCTGTGCTTGTGAGTCCATTCCTTCCCCTCTCAAAGGATGTAAGCCTATTAGCCATTAGTATTAGTAACACAAATAACACATGCCATACCTTCTGAAAATCCTTTGATAAAAATGCATCACTTGCTGGGAGAAGCCTCTGGAACACTCTAAAGGATGAGTTGAAGCTGGATCTAGCAGTCTGTAGACTAGAAGTGTGCAGAAACAACCAGGCAGTCTGGCCAATGACACTTCAGTGACACAAGCTCAAAATCCCCTGCCAACTCCCTGCCAAAGAAACACACAAGCTGTGACAAAGCATGATGGCTGTCTATGTCTGCACCGAAGGATCCCAAATGCGTCCTTCTCACCTTCCATTCAATAAACATCTGGCTCTCTTTTCCTATTAATTCCTCTGCTACCAGCCCTAGGGCATGTAGATCCAAGTTTTCTATGCTGACCCCTTTGCTGGGTGACTATTCAAGAAAGGGTCCTCTCATTGCAAAAACTGGGGTCATGCATTTGTGTGCATTGGGTCTCGAGCTGTTGTTCTGGATTGCACTAATATTTATCATTTATTATTTTTCAGGACTCCATAAAATAAATCAATGAGATAAATATGCTTTCTCTGGCCAGATCCCAGGAACTACTGAATCGTAAGCTGCATGGAGACCCAGAACAGAAAGCCAGAAGTCATCCAGGCAGCCTAGCTCCTTGGAGAGACATTGTAAAGGATGGGGTAACCTCTGCTCCTTGGAGTTGGAATTTGGAACTCAAAAGGCAAAACAGGACACGCCATTCCAGTCCTTGGCTGCCAAAGCCTGTGACTGTTGCTGCCAAGCATCTTCCAGGCTTGATGTGTGCTCCAGCTGGAGCTGAATGTTTCCATCTGTACGACTGCAGGTGGTTATATAATTAGCCACATACATTTGTAGCGCTGTTGAGAGAAGACTAGTAATGAACCCACCCTTGCTTTACATCTGTGGGGTGTTGCAATGGACTGGAAAGGGGTCTGTTCCTAAAATAAGCAGATCAAAATACTTTCTGTGTTCTAAATCTTCTGAGGTTGCTTATTTCAGCAGTTGTTACTGAAGCCTAAATGATTGAAATGACAGTGGGAACCAAGCTTGGTGTGTGTCTACGGTCTCTGCTTGAGAAGTTTCTGCATCTTTCAGAAGTCGCCCAGAAGCCACTTGTGTTCTCTGGAGGGAACGACACAGTAATAGATCCTGTTGAACTTCCTACCTTTCTGCCTTGTGTTAAAGGATTTGGCGCTGGCATCGTATTTGACTTATTCCTTACTCTTTTGAACCACAGGGGTCCGTATTTTTCATCTGACACAGTTGCCAAGAGTGGAAAATAATTTCAATGAGATATGAGTCCAATAAAAAATAATTAAGGGGGCTGAGGAAATGCCTCAGTGAGTAAAGGACTTGCTGTGCCAGCATAAACACCCAAGTTTTAGACCTAAGAACCCATAAAAGTTGGTCATGATGCCACATGCCTATAACCCCAACATTGTGGTAGCAGAAGGGGGATCCCAAGGGCTCCTTGGTCAGCCAGTCTACTCAAAATAGTGAGCTACAGGTTTAGTGAGAGATCCTGCCTCAAAGAAAATAGTATGAAGAAGAAACTAAGGAAAGGTACCCCAACTTCAACGTCTGGCATCCACATGCACACTCATGCATGTGTGTGTGTGTGTGCATGTATGAACACACACTATCAAAAAAAAGGGACAATTTTAACTAAAACTACATTGAATCTAAAAGGAGAATTGACACCATCATGGAAGACAGGGTTCCACTTAAAGGCAGGGTTCTGGTTAAGTTTATTTATTTTTCTCTATACTTACTGTTTCTACAGTGCATGCAGGAAAGAGAACTTAGAACTCAGTGACTTGATAATGAGGTGAGAGACGTGTTAGGGTCAGAGAAAAGGCAACACATCTCTCCACTCCCCGTTCATGTTACCCTCCAATTTGATCAGAGCTGGGTAAGGGAGAGTGATGTTAGGCATGTCCTGAAAATGCCTGGCAAGACTGTTCTAACTGACCTGACACATGTGCCTTCTCCAGCCCTAGTTTAAGTGCTTTTTATAATGATGGCCCAAATGGGAAAATGTCATCCAGAATGGCCTTTGATCTTCATTTTATGTCAGTTCCTAAAGGCAATGACTGCTGCTTCCTTCCATCTCCAGCCAACAGAAAGCTGGCTGGACTCCCACTGGTAGTAAAAGGGCAGTGCTGGCTACCAGCCCCTGGCTCACGGATTGGGATCCAAATGGGCATCATAATTAAAGCAAGAATTTATTAAAATGTTTGGAAAGGCACAGAGTGACAATGCCATTCCATTCTTTAACACTTGCTGAGGCTTCTTCCTAACCAGTCTTAGGACTGGAATTTATTAAAATAAAACCCCCTATTTTAATAAAGGGAAGGATTGACATGCTATCCAGGAAATCCAGAGGCAGAAGCCAGGCCTTTATGTGCACATTAAACATCCTAGGAGCTCTAGTGACCCACCTGGTAAGACATGGTGTTTCCACATTTGGCATCTCAGATCTCCTGGTACCAGAACTTCTCAAGCTCCGACTTTCAAGTTTTTCACTCTAGTGATGGGAACATTTATTTCCCATAGCAACAGGGAGGGGGAATTCCTAGAAGTGGCTTCTGGACTAGAGTAACAAGTGAGGAGTGAGAAATGAGACTGGCTAGAATTTCACATTGAGCACAGCTAAGGAAGGGAATTTCCTGAATGCTCTTTGTCAGTAGCAAGCCGTTGAAAATCAAGTTAAGAGTTGAGCAAAAACTGGGTTCGTTGGTCCCTGATTTAGGATACCAAAGTATAAAAGGGAAAGCCCCAAAGAATAATTAAAATGATTAATTAAAAATTAATTGATTAATTAAAAAATCTTGGAACCAGTAGGGAATTTCTAAAAGCTTCATGTGTTTTGACTTCCAATCTTCCCTTCTTATGCATTTAGTTCATGGTTGCTAGATGAATCTGCCTGGAATACCATTTTTTTTGTATGACACTTTCCTTGCTTAAAAATCTATATGAGTGGCTTATTGATCCTAAGAGGAAGACAGGATCCACTGTCTGACTTTTAATGGCTGTGCTAGGCAGGACTCGGCCTCCCTCTTAGTCCCTTTCCATCCACATACTTAAGGTTTCTGCTTCCCTCAGCATTCTGCGGACATCCTCAGATTTTGCTTGAAAATGCAGTTCTACTTTGCCATGTTTGAGACTGATTTAAGAAACATGTTTAAAACACCAACGCCATATTTTTTCTCTTATTCTTTTTTCCTTGCTCTGCCTGCTGAAGTCCTGGTCTTCTTTGCTGGCTAGTTCAAGATACACAAGCTGCCCAACTTAGATGGATGGATGTAAAAGGAAAAGGACATTCATTCTGGGAAGGACTCACAGGCTGAGTATTTGGAAACTACCTGTTAGAATTTGTATGTTCATATTGGGTCTAAATCACCTACTATTGCTCAGTGCGGCTGCACACAATTCTAACGCTATTCATGGGAAAGATACCAGCTTTGAGGTTAGAAAGATTAGAGCCTAGATTCTCCTTTACTCAGTAGGATAGAACCACTTGCGGTAATAAATCCTTTATTTCTTTCACATTTAGCTTATTTGCTTGCAAAACAGGACATGCTTTTATCTTGCAGTAGAAGCGATGATATATGTGAGGCATTTGACACACAGTGGGTAGTTAATAAGTGCCTGTTCCTTTCTCTTCTGTGTGCTTGGGCAGCTGAGACAGGATAGAGAGGTAGCTGTTAAGACACAGTAGTAGACACTGCCAGCATCTAGTCGTGCATGTTTCCAACTGCACAGACCTTTCTACTTCTGTGCTTGAGGATTTTTTTTTTTTGCCCGAGATATGTGTTTTCTGCTCATGTAGTGCACTGGAAATGCTGAGGAATTAGGACTCTTCTGGGGCAGCTTTCAGCCCATGACTCTGGAACTGTTGTATAAATACAACTCCTTCATCCCTTGGGTGTGATAACTCAGAGGCAAGGTTTACACCGACTCTCAGTGTGAGTCTGCTGGATTAAATCCTAGACACCCAAGGTGGGAGCTGGTGTGACGGTTGCATCCTTAATTACCAGATGTCTCCCCCATGTCTCATTCACTCCCTTACCCATCTTCATCTCCTAAACTACTTGCTTTTGGATCTCTATCTCAGATAGATTCTTCTGGGAGAATCCAAACCAAAAAGGATGCTTAGTCTATATTTTTCTTCACAGCTCATCCCAGTGGGGATGGTCTGACTGCTCCCAATTGCTTTATGAATCTGGATGGCAGAATAGGTATATCATCTTGATCCTCATAAGCCACACTGTCATCGTGTAACATAAGAAATGTGACAGCAGCAATAACACGCTACATCTTAGTCACTCAAATGTGTAAACTAATACAACCATCAGGCGCCTTCCACATCTCTGATATTAAATGATGACTGAATTATAGATAACCAGTCCCACACTCCCTTGAATCAAATATTAATACAGCAATATCTTGCTTGTGGTGGCTGGGTCCTTTTTGAATGATTTCATTGCTCAGCAACCCAACCACGTCTTTCGCCTCCCACAAGATGAATCGGGTACATTTCCGAAAGACAACTGGAGGAGATGGAATGCTTAACCAGTGGCTGCTGTGTTCTATCAGAACTGATACATGGCAGGCTTCCTTGGGACAAGTGTCAAGCCTCAAAGAAGGATTTCAATCCTTCTGAGACTTTCATTGGAATCTATTATAGATTTTACTTTTGCTGATGTATTTCATGATGGCATTTAAATGGGAAATACAAAGAATGGGCATGGCAGAGCTGGAGCAGGCTTTCCATCTTCACACTTCATGCTCATTATTTGTCATAAGGATTTCAGTTTCTATAATCACCCCTCCTCTGGATTCTGTATCACATTAGTCCTTACTATTTCTACTGCTCTTATGTATGGTTTGTATCATGAAATTATTAGGTCCTGTATCTTCTTTTATTCTCCTTAAAGTATGGAACTCAATGTTATTGACATTGAGCTGTTCTCTTCCCAAGGATGTTTTATACCTTGCTTAGTTTTGCACCTTTGGCACTTACGGAAGAATCTGGACCACTGATATGCTTTGTAAATACTTACTGAATGACAGACAGCATATGGTACCGAATGCTGCAACACTGAAGGTTGTGTTAAAAGCAACTTTCCATCTCTGAAAAGTTTGGTTGCCGAGGGATGCTTAGTTCACATTCTTATTCTCTCTCTTCTGCATCAGAGAACATGTATAGAATATGTATCTGTTTGAAGGAAAACATTAAACAACTTTGTATGTACTTTGATTCGAAGTCCATTTGCTTTATCACAAAAATCATTTATCTATTCAAGTTTATTAGAACTCTCTCATAAAGACTATGTAAATAAAAAGCATCACAAAGCTAAATTAACCAGATGCAAATTCTACATCTCAGTGAACATCTATGTAGTAAGAGTAACCATTCTAAAAATATGGGACTTCACATTGGATTTTACACTTTTTCTGCCAAATAATATTTTTATGCACTTAACTACCTTCAGAAAACTGAAAAGTCATGATAGAGTTAAAACTAAAACAACCCCTATTAACTAAATATCCTATTTGACAATTTGAGTGTCCATTTATTAATGGAACAGAAGGAAGTATAAAATAATATGTATATGATTTCATATAATATATGTAATACATGAAAAAAGAAAGGAGACTGTTTGGGAAGAGGAAAGGTCATAGCAGGAGGGAGAGGAACAGGAGAAGGTAATGGGGAATGAATGTGGTTGAAGTACATGATATACTTGAATAGAAATGCCATTATGAGATTCAAAAGTTTGTACAACAAATTCATAACACCATATAACAAATGTACATTGATAACATTTTCATAAGAGAATACAGAAGCTATCTTCTGAAGCCCTCTGGTATTTTTAGGTAGGAGGTATCTGGAAATTCTGTAGGAATGAATTCTGGATGGGTGAAGCAATGTGTTGTATGTTGCAGGGGCAATGCCTCATCATGTTGTGGCAAGAGCACAGCTCACAGTGATTTCTGCTGTTTCATTCAGGTGCATGTCCTTTGAGCTCGTTAACCATCAGTGTCTATTTCCCAACCATTTCTTAAATAATCTCCTCTTCCTAAAGTACAGATAATCTTCCTTTTGTATTAAATAATCTCTTACAGCCATTATGGAAATCAGTATGGAAGTTTCTCAAGAGATTAGAAATAGAACCACCATATGATCCCGATATACTACTCCTGGGCAAATACCCAAACCTAGTTGTGCTGATTATTGCTTCTCTGTTCACAATAGCAAAGATAGCGAATAAACCTAGATATCCATAAGCACATAAATGGATTATAAGAATGTGCTATGCATACAGTGGAATTTTATTTAGCTATAAAGAAAATGATACCATGGTTCTTTCAGTTTCAGAGTCTTCTTGCTTTTTGGTTGTTCTTCACAGCAGTTATTAGTCTCAATGTTTTAGGTGGGAGAGCAGAAAAATCACTAAAATATCGCAAGTTGAAGACAAGACACACTCTACTCCAAACAGATGAGTATCAGGGCAAGCTAATAAATGTCTACTTGGGTTTATTTGAAAAACAAAATCGAGCAAACCTAACTTCTTTTCCACGTCTCTATTCATGCCCATTGGCTTTGTTATGTCTAACTTTAGATTCCTCCTACAGAGGTGCTGGTGGTCGTGAATGTTGGCCCTCTGAACATAGGGAAAGTTGTGGATCTTCCACTCACTATGCATTATTTTACTTCACTTTGATACTGGACTTAATCATCCTAGAGTGCATAAAGCCATCACTGAGCCATTTAGATCATTTGTGTCTGGGAAATGGAGTGAGTGATGAAGTGTTCTCTCTGAGAAGAGACTGTGGATTCTCTTTCAAGAAGTATGTGTCAGAAGGCTAGCTTAGCCTTCTGAGAGTACACAGAATACAAATTGACGCTGCTGGTTCTTGTTTAGTGCTGTGGTAGAGGCAAGAAATTCTCTTAGAAGGTGGTCATGATGTCTCTTCTTAAA